>NW_006239260.1:579024-597932 GCF_000226075.1 Solanum tuberosum | reverse complement strand
AGAAAAAAAAAGAAAGGGGGGGGGGGGGGGAACTAAAACAAAAAGAGACATCTGTTGTGTCTACCAGCTGCAAGCGATCCCATACCAAAAGAGATCAAGAATCTGGAGTTTCATGTTAAATTTGAAGAGGGAGAGCCAAGGAACAGAGGGAGAATATCATCCGTCAATAACCAATGAATCTGAAAATTTTCAACGGGAACGTGAGGGGGTAAACAGTGAAGAAAAAATGGGGTTAGCACGAAGAGCAATACAACAATGGAGGGCAGATATTTGTGTGTTAGTAGAGACTAAGCTAACTGAGAATGAGACACAAGTGTATAGACAATTATGGCAAAATAGGTGGATGGGGGAATGTCATTTGAATGCAATTGGAAGGAGTGGGGGGATAGTAGTGATGTGGGACAAGAGATACTGGAGAGGGGAGGTGGTAGCAGATGCAAACCAAAGCCTGACTGTCAAGTTTGAAGGCATCAACCAAGTGCTTACCTGGTTCCTTAGTGCAGTATATGCTTCTTGCGATACTGTTGCTAGGAGTGAACTATGGCAAGAGTTGATCAACATCAAGGAGGCTTGTAATGGACCATGGGTGTCTTGTAGTGACTGTAACGTCACAAGATACCCGAATGAAAGATCAGAAGGGAATAGAATAACAGGGGCCATGAATGAATTCACAGAGTGGATAAATGAGATGGAATTCATTGACCCTCCACTTTTGGGGGGTACCTACACTTGGAGAAGAGGAGACACTCACACATCAGTGTCCAGAATCGACAGATTTTTATATTCATCTCAATGGGATGAAATGTTCACTCAAATCAAACAGAATTTGCTGCCTAGATTAGGGTCTGACCATAATCCCATTATGCTTGATTGTGGGGACCTAAACTTTAAGAAGTCATACTTTAAATTCGAGCAATGGTGGGATGAGAGTAGATGGTTTTGCTGAGAAGATCAAGGAATGGTGGATGCCTTCAATGTGAACGGCACAGGATCTTACATCCTGGTCTCTAAATTAAGGATGCTGAAACAGAAGTTGAAAGAATGGAGAGTTACACATAGAAACAATTGGAAACAGAGGAAGGAGGAAATCCTTCAGCAGTTAGCAGACCTAGAAAAAACCCAAGAACTGAGATTGCTTTCAGAGGATGAACTTCTTCCAAAGGTTCACCTAGCTATGGTGTTTGAGAAGGTGGCTAAAGAAGAAGAAATAGCTTGGAGACAAAGATCTAGGATACAATGGCTCAAACAAGGTGATAAAAATACAAAAAAATTTCACAGGATTGCAACAGCCCACAAAAGGTACAACTCTATTGATACTTTATTGGTGGAGGGGAACTTAATTTCAGATCCAGAAGAGATTAAAAGAGAAATCACCAGTTTCTATAAGAAATTATACACGGAAACTGAACAGTGGATGCCTGATTTCAAGTTGCAAGGTCTGAATACTATTAGCGAAGAAGAAAGAGATTGGTTGCAGAGCCATTTTGAGGAGGCTGAGGTGCTGAAGTGCATCAAATCATGTGCTAGTGACAAGGCCCCAGGCCCTAATGGCTTCCCCATGAGTTTTTTCCAAAATTTCTGGGAAGTCTTGAAAAATGATGTTATGGAGGCAATCAATCAATTTCATGGGAGACATGAATTTGAGAGGAGTCTCAATGCCAACTATGTGGCCCTTATTCCAAAGAAGTCAGGGGTAGTCGAGCTGAAAGACTTCAGACCAATAAGTCTCATTGGAGGAATTTATAAAGTGTTTGCCAAGCTACTGGCAGAGAGAATGAAAAAGGTAATTGGCAAGCTAGTCAACAGACACTAGATGGCCTTCATCCAGGGTAGACAAATTCTAGATGCAGCCCTAATAGCAAGTGAATGTGTAGACTCAAGGATCAAAGGTGAAGCCCCAGGGATCATGTGTAAGCTTGATATTGAGAAGGCTTATGATCATGTGAATTGGAATTTTCTTGTCAATATTTTGAAACAAATGGGATTCGGAGAAAGGTGGTTGAAGTGGATAGAATTTTGTATTAAAACTGTTAGGTTCTCTATTTTGGTGAATGGAGAACCTGTTGGTTTTTGTCCCTCAGAAAGAGGATTGAGACAAGGTGATCCTCTTTCCGCTTTCCTCTTCATTTTAGCTATGGAAGGACTTAATAGTATGGTGAGGGTAGCCACTCAAAAGAACTGGCTAAAGGCTTCAAGGTGGGCAACCAAGCTGGAGAAGATGTGCAGATTTGCCATCTTCTCTATGTAGACGATACTTTGATCTTTTGTGAGGCCAAGGAAGAGCAGGTATGTTTTATCAGGATAATATTAATAGTTCTTGAGGCAGTTCAGGGCTTTCTGTGAACTGGAGGAAGAGCAGTATGTTTCAAGTTAAGGATGTAACTAATATTCAGTGCCTAGCAAATATTTTGAGCTGCAAAATAGAATATCTGCCTACTACATACCTGGGGATGCCACTAGGTAACAACCACAAAGAGTTAGAGATATGGGATGGAATAGTGGAGAAAACAGAGAAAAAATTAGCCATTTGGAAGACACAATATCTTTCCCTGGGAGGAAGAAATACATTGATCAATGCAGTTCTGGATGCCCTACCAACTTATGTTATGTCTCTATTCCCCCTACCTGCGTAAGTGGAGGAGAGATTGGATAAGTTGAGGAGGAATTTCCTCTGGTTGGGTAACAAGGAAGGAAAGGGTATTCATCTGGTCAAATGGCAAGCTGTGCAACTCAGTAAGAAATCTGGTGGGTTGGGTGTCAAGAATTTAGGGCTGCAAAATATATCTCTATTATCAAAATGGTTGTGGAGGTTTGGTAAAGAGGATCATGCTCTTTGGAAGAATGTTATCATTAGCAAATATGGACAGACTGAGCAATGGACAACCAATACTGTGACTAGCACATATGGGGTCTCAGTTTGGAGGACTATCAATAAATTTGTGGCCTAAATTGTCTGGGAGCATAGGCAACAAGGTGGGTGAAGGGACTAGAATTCTATTCTGGAAAGACAAATGGATCGGCCAGAACTCACTCATGGAGGATTTTCCAGATTTATTTTCTTTCTGTGGCAACCCTGAAGCATCTATTGCTGAGACCTGGACTAACCAAGGATGGAATATCATCTTTAGGAGGCTTCTAAATGACTGGGAGGTTGAGAGAGTTGCCAGCTTACTGCAAAGATTGAATGATTTCTCTTGTTTAAATACCAGCCCTGATACAATCAGATGGAAACATGATAGGGATGGGAAATTTTCAGTTGGAAGATTGTACAGAAGAAATTTATCCTCACAACCTGGGAACATCCCTGGACCTTGGAAACAATATGGAAATCTAATATTCCTACCAGATCAAGTGTTTCACATGGACGGTATGTAGAGAGCGTGTCTGACTCAGGAGAAACTGAAAAAGAGAGGTTTTGAGATTGTCTCAAGATGCTTCTTTTGCAAGGAAAAGGAGGAAACAAATAGTCATTTGTTTCTTCATTGTAGAGTGACTTCTCAGGTGTGGCATATGTTTCTTAATATCCTCCAAAAACCATGGGTGATGCCTGAGCATACAGCAGATCTTCTAACCTGCTGGATGAGGAGAGGTGGGAGTAAAAAACAGAAAAAATGGTGGAGCATAGTCCCTTCTTGCATATGGTGGTCTATCTAGAAGGAAAGAAATAATAGATGTTTTGAAATATTATTAATCCAATGCAGAAAGTAAAAGAAAATTGCATTAATACTTTATATCTTTGGTGTAAAGAAGAGGGTATAGATGAGGTAGAACAGCTAGTAGACTTCTTAGACTCTCTGTAATTATGATTACTTGCACTGTAATTTTTTTGATGGTTGACAGCATACCCACATTGCTGAGGAATACAACTTTATCTTGCTCAAAAAAAAAAAAATATAGGTAGAAGCTTATTTTTTTTCAAATAAAAGAAGGTTGAAGCTGAAACTGTTGACCACCACTAGAATGATGTGGGGCTCACCTGTGAAGGTTAGCCCAAAACTTCAAATGTAGGTCTTCTATGCTGTGAATACTGAAAAGAAACAGTAAGAGGGAAATGGTGAGTCTATCAACTTAATAAGTGGATAATTGTCTACTTATATAGTCTTGGGCAATTCTCACCTATGAGCAGTTGGTTGTCCTTTTTTTCCAGTGATTAATTTAGAAGTGAAATGACTAGAATATCAAGCAGCTTCCTCACTTGAGACCCTTATTCCCATCTTTTGAAGAAGTAGACACTTATCTTTGTCACCTATTATTATCACTTCATTGAGTCTTGGTATTGAATGTTTTGAGGAATGATAAAATATAGTTAATCTTTGTAAATGAAGAATGACTTTAGCATTTTCTTGTCTGCGGGGTTTAATATATGCTAGCTCAAGTTAAAATGTGCTTTTTATGCTTCTTCTACATCTGCTGCTGACTAGTTTCTGGACATGTAGTAGTTGATATGAAAGTGGCATTTGTGTTCTATATTCAACAGAATTTGATCATTGGTATTTACTCATGTATACTTCTTCCTTGCCCTTTCAGGATGCATATTGCATTTATCAAGAAAGCAAGACAGTTTGAAACTAGTCCTGTGAACAAATATCTTCGTACAGTGAAAAAAGAATCGAGCAAAAAAATCAGGAATCACGCTCTACTACCTGTAAAGGAGCAGCAGTTCGATGAGCATATTAGTACCATGTGTAAATGTATCAAAACATTTTCCTCAGCTGAGGAGGAGCTTTGTGGTAAACACATTAGGTTTATATCAGGTTCAGAATATGAGAACAGTGATGATGATCAGGATGAAAGTGCTTCACATAGCCAGAGCAAATTCCCAGTTGGAAATATCAAAAGCTCAGATAGACCAACCGCATATCCTTACCCATCAGCATCTGAAGAAATGATGCGGCTGGGTTTGAAAACTGAAGTTGAGATTAGTCCACACACCGCAAGTGGTAGTGATAAAAACAGTGAAGATATTGGGGAATTCAACAGAAAAAAAAAATATGATGGGGTTCAGAGTTCCCTGGCTTTACCTGAAAAAATACCCAAAAGATATATGGTTCAGTCAAAGCTTTTTACTAGCAGGAAAAAAAAGGAAAAGAAAGTTGATAAGATGTGGAATCAAGGCTCAGATGTTTCAAATGATTTCTCACTTGATGATGATTCAATTAAGATGTTCGTTAACACTTGGAAGGAGGCATGTCGGATCAACAGAGTGGATGAGGTATCATTTATGACTTCGCTTCTAATTTTCCTACAACAGATAATGAACTCGTACATTTATCTCTAGGAAATGACACTGTCTCAAATTAACTGGCTTGTATATTGGATTTTTGTTAAATTTGCCACTCCCCTAAGAAGAGAACTAATTCAAAATGAAGACTTACACAGGATTTACTACCAAAGAGGATTTACAGTATCCTTTTTATACCTAAAAAAGGTTCAAGTTCTTTGAGAAGTTAAACTAATAGATGCATTTGTATCTTCTTTCATTTGAGCACTATAAATCTTCATCTCTTTCTTGAGAAAGATTAATGTCTTATTGATACCTCACTTTCTTACTGCTGAAGGGCTATGTGCAGAGCAAAAAGCAAAATTTTGATTCCTTTCTGAACTTGTAGAGAATCTATGAGCTCGAATACTGATTCTGCATCATTTATAAATTCTTCTATACTCCAACAACTAATCAGAATTCAGAAGTGTACAGTTAAAACTTGATATTCTGAATAGAGTTGGCTTTATCTTCAAATACCTGGAATTACTTTCTCTTTGCAATTGTCCACCAAATGCAAGCAAAGATAGTTTTTTACCATTTTCCTGCCCCTTGGTTGTTCCTTTCTTGTGCTAGCACCTGAGCGAATCAGATATAGCTTGGCACTACCCTATGGCGTCCCTGCGTGTTTAGAAACAGCTGTCATAGCATGCAAGAACATTACCTTTCTCAAAACAAAAACAAAAAGTTGTCTTTTCTTTTCAAAACTTTATTCCTTCGCCTGCCTCTTGCAATATTCTGATGATTTTTTAAAAAACATTTTGTTTCTTTTGAGCACCTATTTGTGGTATTTGCATATTTGGCTTTACTTTTGATATTGGCAGTCTACCATTTTAAACACATGTTGATCGTCAGTCAATTTTTTCTTTCTATTTTAGGTCTTCCAGAGGATGCTTCAGTTCTATAAGGCAAGGAAGCGTGTTCAAGTTACAAGGATGTTTACATCATATCCATTTTGTGGGTTGCTTCATGTTGCTGTAAGTCTGCCGATCAGTTTGATATGTAATTTATTAGCCATAAGACATCTGAGGGACTTCTGCTTCATTTTGATTTACATGTACTTTCTTTTATTTAATGTGGCCATGTTTGAGCACTGAAATGACATTGGAAGATGTGGAGTTCCGTTTTCCAATCTTTGCTGTCAATCTAGTTTAATTCTTTAGGAGTTGCCTGACCCATCTGCCTTCAATGTGATGTTGCACGAGAAGACAGAAGGGAGAAAAAGGAGGAGAATAGAAAGAAGCAGGAGAGTGAGACAGAAGAACAAGAGCAAAACTGCGATATTTTTCTTTTGAAACGGTCAGTTCAATGTTGTTGATGAAAACAGGACTAAGATGGTGCTGTGTTGGTTACATTCAAAAATGAAATGTGAGTCCTCCTCTAAAGTGTAGGGAACCATCAGAATCTATGGTACATCATTTACAAGCTCCATCTTGCACCAAAACAAAAGAATAACTTTGCAGGCAGCTTTAATTTAAATCTTGTTAGCCCTTACCCGTTGCCCCGATGCATCTTCTTTCTTTCATTCTATATCCTCCATATACATGCTGTATGGTATTCCACGTCTTCTTTCATCTTCCTGTCTACTCTTCTTCCTTAACAAGATAGCAGTTATCATTTTTGGCATCTCCCATTTCACCCGCATAGTGTTCAAAACAAAATGCCATAATCTGGTGATTATGGAGCAATAGAAATTAAATGGTTGAGATATTCCTTCACATCTTCACACATTTAGCATCTGTTGCTTAGCTACATTCCATTTTTGCGAATTTCTTGTGTCAAGCAGAATTCATTCTCTTTTAAAATCATTGTATGCTTGTAGTCTGCAACTATTGCAAGTCAGAAAATGTATAAACCCACTCCCACTTCCTGCCTTTGATGCTTGTATTTTAGTTGTGTTGCTGTTTCAGTAATTTATATTTTGCCCTTTAGTTTTTCCTTGTTTTTGTTTCTAATAATTGTGATTTTACTTGATTTTGAACCGATGGTGTAGGAAAAATCTCTATGCATAACTTTTGGGTGTGTTGTATACTTGTAATAAATAAATAGTCGTCACTTTCTGTTATTCTATCAACTAGTTTCTGATCCAATATTTCTTACATATCTTTTGCTTATTTGATTGTAATATAACTTTGCAGGTTACATCTATTGAACGTGGAATGTGGGATAGTTTGTATGATAAGCTTCATACATTTCACCAATGTGGAGTGACCAAAGGAGGTAGTGAAAATCGTGCTGATTCCATAAGCATTGAAGTTGAGCCAGCTGAAAGGGATGCTACCAATCCGTCTGAGATCCTTCTGGTGTGCGAAAGTGGTGAGTTGTACACCATTGAGATTCTGCCTTTGCCAATGATAATGTGTTAAATTGACGAAACCAAAGATGGTGAAAACCAAAAATTTGAACTATGTAGAAACACTTTAGAGAGTAAGGGTATTGGGATAAGTAGAAGTAAGATTGAACACATGCACCGCAAGTTCAGTCAGCATGAGAAGAGCAAAGTTGAGGTGAAACTAGATGGGATTGCAGTGTCAAATTGCAAACAATTTAGATATCTAGGCTTGTTGTTTCAAGAAAATAGAATGATAAATGAAGTTGTTACTTATAGAATTAAAACCAGATGGTTGAAATGGAGTAGTGCCACCAGGGTGTTATGTGATAGACAGATGCCTACCATAGTGAAAGATAAGCTCTACGAAATAGTTATAACTTATAAGACCAACAATGGAATATGGTTGTGAGCGTTTGGCCTTTAAGTCACAACATATTCACAAGATGAGTGTTGCAGAGATGCGGATGCTAAGATGTATGTGTAGTTATTTAAGATAAAAAATGACCACATTTGCTAGAAGTTGCAAGTAGCATGCATTAAGGATGAATTGTGATAAGATTGCTTGAGATGGTTTAATCGTGTCCAGCGTCAACTTACAGATGCACTGGTACATAGGTGTTGTGAGAAATGAAGGAGAAAAGTACTATTGAATTATGTTGACTACATTATTACACTGAACCCTCCTATTCTTACTCTTCCCCTCTGGTGCATATAAGACATATGTAACGAGCTTGTTATAGATATAACTAATGTGAGGATTAATGACGGACTTGGTGTAACAAAACTTGTTTTTCCTCTGCTCTCTCAAAAATATGTTTTCCAACTCTTCATACTGCTAATTACATGATTATGTTTTTTAGCTCTGACTTAACACAAATATGCTTTTGGGGTTTCCTTTTTACATCATCTCCAAATCAATGCTTACTTTTCCATTGTTTATATTTACATAGGTATCACCATTGAGGACATACAGAGTAAACTTTCCACTTATTTGGTGGGTGATGATGCTGCCTTGTCTACTGCAAGTTCGTACCATGAGAAGTTCATCTTCCTGTTGAACAAGGTTTGCAAACTTGAATCTTGGTTGACAGAGCAGTTTTCTGTGAAGCATTTTGAGTTACTTGGTTATGGGAACATCTGGCTCTTCCTAGAGAAAAATATGCATCTGTTCAGTCATGCTTTACAAAGGATCTTCACAAATGACATGCATGAGAAGCCTCCTCCGGAACCTTCAATGCTTAATTGCCAGTTTGATCTATTGTTATCACAGGCTTCACAATGTTTATGGGAAAACGAAGAAGTAAACAAGCGAAAGATTTCTGAGTTACTAATGAGGCAATTCCCTTTAGTTTGTTTAAAAGTAGCTGGAAATGATTTAATGATAGATATAGAGGGTTCTGTGAAGGCAAAGAAAGGAAATATGACTTCAAAATCTGTTGTTTTCTCTGAAACATTGCTCAAGGAATCTGTGGGTAAAAATAATGAAAATATGTTAGAGAAAGCTGACTTGGAGAATGATGTAAGACATGCTGATTGTATAGCAATGTCCAAAGACGCCATGAAGGCCTTGGTCAAGGCTCCAATGTTGATAGATCTGAACTTGTGGTCTCATTGGGGCATGGTCTTTGCTCCTTCTCTTGGTTCTCTTGTGGGCTGGCTGTTGAATGAGGTAAATAGTGAAGAGCTGTTGTGTTTGGTAACTTCATGTGGGAAGGTTTTGCGTGTTGATCATTCAGCCACTATTGATTCTTTTGTAAATGTACTTCTGCAAGGCAATCCTTTTGATACGGCTGTCAGACTGTTATCATTGCTGGTTTTATATGGTGGTGAAAAAAGTGTTCCTAATTCGCTCTTAAAATGCCATGCGCGTCATGCATTTGAAGTTTTATTTAAAAATTATGAGAAAATGAAATCACATGACATCCAAGGCTCCCTCAATCATGCCACATTTCTGTGCAGACAGCTCATACATGATGAAACTACATCAACTATGAACAAGAAGTTGCTGAGGAGGGATAGGGTTGCTAGAATCGTGCCTTTGGCATCGAGGTTTATTCTAGACTGTCTGGGCTATCTGCCTGTTGAATTTTGCCATTTTGCTGCAGACATCTTGCTTACAGGGGTGAAGCCGTTTGTCAAAGATGCTCCTTCAGCTATCTTAGATGAATGTGAACGGATAGACCAGCGTCTTATGCTTCATCGAGTTGGAATGTCTCTGGGCATAGTGGAATGGGTTGAAGATAAACACAAATTGAGTGCCTGTTCTGACACGAACTTGTTTATGTCTTCTGGATCATCATGCTTGAAAGTCACAGACCTTGATTTCAGCAAAGACTCAACCTTAACGGAAAAAGTATCGAGCAAATGTCCCTTGTCTGCAAATGAGATTAGCCTCTCCCAAGATCCAACTCGGCAAAACGAAAATCGAGATGCCAGTTTCTCTGCAGGTGTTATATCTTATTATCCTTTTGATAATTTGGCTGACAGTGCTAAACAGCACTCATGTGAGCTTGAGAGTTCCGCTGCCAGAGTTATTGAATCTATTCAGCGAGAAGAGTTCGGTCTGCAGCCTGATCTTTCGCAAGTTGATAGTGCAATGTTGAATAAGCAACATGCTCGCTTGGGAAGAGCACTGCATTGTCTTTCGCAGGAGTTGTATTCTCAGGATTCACATTTTATCCTAGAGCTGGTATGCATACTCACTTTTAGTAATATCTGTTTAGTGTTTAGAAGTTCCTCAAAATCTCGTAGAGTGGCACTGGAAGAGGATTGGCGAAAGTTTGCACGGAGAAAGGTGGCAGAGGGTGGAGTATATAGGGAAATTCTGATACGGCTCCTATCATGGCCATATCCCAGTAGAGGAGAGTTAAACATTACCTATTAAATAATAAGACATAGTCCCCATAGGTGGTAAGAACATAAAAGATCCCATCCAACTCCCAAAGTGATCCCAGTAGAGGAGAGTTAAACATACCTATTAAATAATAAGACATAGTCCCCATAGGTGGTAAGAACATAAAAGATCCCATCCAACTCCCAAAGTGATCCCAGTAGAGGAGAGTTAAACATACCTATTAAATAATAAGACATAGTCCCCATAGGTGGTAAGAACATAAAAGATCCCATCCAACTCCCAAAGTGATATTGTAGGTAATCAGGAAATCAAGGATATTCTATTTGTCTAGCATGTAATCTACGATGTATTGAAGCTGATAACAGGGCTTC
Source organism: Solanum tuberosum (assembly GCF_000226075.1). Classification (NCBI taxonomy): domain Eukaryota; kingdom Viridiplantae; phylum Streptophyta; class Magnoliopsida; order Solanales; family Solanaceae; genus Solanum; species Solanum tuberosum. The sequence goes on along the minus strand of NW_006239260.1, from coordinate 587,115 downwards.
TAGTAAATGGAGGAATTGCGTACTGCCTGCTTGTATATATTGCTTACTGATATCAACTAAGAAAATCTAGGTTCAATTCTATGCCTTTAGCTTGTGCCGCTTTTGGGTAGGTACAATTGTGAGTATGAACTTACTGTTATGTGTTCTGTTATCACTGTAATATCTTTTGATATATAAAGATGGAATGATTTGTTCATTTTTTTCTGTCAAAAAGGATACAACTAATTGCTCTCTTAACAATGGCACATTGATTCAGGTTCAGAATGCCGATGATAATATCTACCTTGAGAATGTCGAACCCACTTTGACTTTCATTCTTCAGAACAAAGGCATTGTAGTTCTGAACAATGAACGTGGCTTTTCTGCTGATAACATCAGAGCACTCTGTGATGTTGGGAATTCTACTAAGAAAGGCCGTAATACTGGATATATTGGGAAGAAAGGCATCGGTTTCAAATCAGTGTTTCGGGTAATATGCACAAACATATGTGTGTGTGTATGTATATGTATAAGCAATGGTGTCTAAAACCCCATTTTGTTTGCAGTTAATGAAAATCTTGATCTTTATGGGTCGGACCTCAAACTATTAAGGGGTCGTTAAGTTGTTGATTAGAGTTATGCAGTTATTAGTAATGCAGAGTTTAGTTATTCATGTATTCGTTATTCCATCTTCTACCCCCATAAAATTATACATAAATTGACTCATGACTTTTTTTGATGTAGGATTGTAAAATGATAATCAAACACCGTACTTGGTGTGTTGAATTTTATATAAAGCAACTAAAAAACTACTACCAAACATGGTATTAGCTATGGTAGTTAAACATTTTGCTAGCTATGCTAGTTTTAATACATGAATAACTCTCTTCCTAACCAGCAACCAAACGACCCCTAAGTGCATTTGTTTTTTTAAGCTGTAACCACTTGTGTCTACATAGATTTGAATCATTCAGATTTTGAGAAGTCTTGATATTATTAAGAGGCTATTCAGTTACAGAATTTTCTGAATATGACCTTGCGCCCACCACCATTCTGTAGTATTTCATCAGCTCTTGATTGATTTCAATGCGTAGAATAGTTTTAAATTATTTTTAAAAAAAAATAGTTTTAAACTCTATTCTCTCTATCAGTTTTTTTGTGCAGTGTCTGAACTGAACCTTCTCCGTGCTTCGCCCTTAATAATATTCAGTATCCTTCTCTAGCTAAACTCTTTTTTACAGGTCACTGATGCTCCAGAAATTCATTCCAATGGCTTCCATATTAAGTTTGATATAAGCAATGGCCAGATAGGTTTTGTTTTGCCAACTGTTGTACCTCCTTGTGACATTGACTCCTATACCAGATTGGCCTCTTTAGATTCTGATTGCAATCATTGTAATACCTGCATAGTCCTTCCCTTTAGATCACGTCTCTTGGAAACGTCTGCCGTAGAGGACATTGTGGCTATGTTTTCTGATCTTCATCCATCCTTGCTACTTTTTCTTCACCATCTTCAGTGTATAAAATTTAGAAATATGCTAAGCGATTCTACTATTGTTATGAGGAAAGAAGTCGTGGGAAATGGTATCGTTAAGGTTTCCCTTGGAGAGGAGAAATTGACCTGGTTTGTGGCATCCAAGGAATTGCAAGCTCACATTATTCGTCCTGATATCTCAAAAACAGAAATTTCCATGGCGTTTACGTTGCAGGAAACACTTGATGGAAGCTACAACGCACATCTGAACCAACAGCCTGTTTTTGCTTTCCTTCCTCTGAGAAAGTACGGACTCAAGTTTATACTTCAGGGTGATTTCGTGCTGCCTTCATCTAGAGAAGAAGTTGATGGTGATAGTCCTTGGAACCAGTGGTTGTTGTCAGAGTTCCCTGGCTTGTTTGTTAGTGCAGAACGATCATTTTGCGATCTGCTATGTTTTAAGGATAATCCAGCGAAGGGTGTTACAGCTTATATGAGCTTTGTTCCCCTTGTAGGGGAGGTTCATGGTTTCTTTTCTAGTCTGCCTAGGATGATTCTTTCTAGATTACGCATGTCAAACTGCTTGATAGTAGAAAGTACGGAAACTGAGTGGGTTCCTCCATGCAAAGTTTTGAGAAATTGGACCCAGGAGGCCCGTAACCTTTTGCCTGATAGCTTGCTTCGCAAGCATCTGGGTGTTGGTTTCTTGCATAAAGATATAGTTCTACCAGATTTATTAGCCAGGGCTCTTGGAATTGAGGAGTATGGACTCAAAGTTCTACTGCAGGTTATTACTTCTTTATGCTCTTCAGTAGATGGTCTGACGTCCATGAGTTTGGGATGGTTATGTGCGTGGCTAAACTCTGTATATAAAGTATCGTCACATGGGAAAAACTCAGCAGGTTTTGAGACAGAAACGGATCTTATGAAGGACCTCAAAAAGATTCCGTTTATTCCCCTTTCAGATGGAAAATATGGATCATTGGATGAAGGTGCAATTTGGTTGTATGCTGATCAAATGGGTGCTACAACTAATGAGTATGCATCAGAAACTTTCCCAAGATTATACTTAATGATCAGAACCGTGAGTCCCACACTTCTTTCTGCTGCTGCTGCTCTTGGTACATCATGCTCTGATTCATCAATTGTAGATAATGTTACTAGGATTCTGTACAGAGTTGGTGTAAAACGGTTATCGGCACATCAAATAGTAAAGATGCATATTCTACCATTTATCTGCAGAGATCAAGTTGGACAAGGAACTAGAGAACTATTGACAGAGTATTATGCCTTCTTGATGTTCCACTTGCAATTGAGTTGCCCTGACTGTCAATCAGAAAAGGACCAAATTATCAGAGAAGTTCGTGATAATGCTTATATGTTGACAAATTTTGGTTGTAAACGTCCAATAGAGTTTCCTATCCATTTTAGCAAACAATTTGAAAATCCCGTTGATATGAGTAGATTAATCCAGGGATTAGATTTTGAATGGCATGAGATTGAGGATATCTTCTTAAAGCATCCAATCAACAAATTGTTATCTGGGGGTGTGTTAAAGTGGAGAAAGTTTTTCCAGGAAATTGGAATAACTGATTTTGTACGAGTTCTTCAGGTTGAGAAAAGTATTTCTGATGTATGCTCTGTTCCCATAGCAACATCTGATGAAGCTTTGAATTCCAAAGGATCAGTTGCGAGAGATTGGGTGTCTGATGAGTTTGCTGATTTGTTGTCACGATTATCTTCAACAGGTGACAAGGAAAAATGCAAGTACCTCTTGGAGGTACTTGATAGTTTGTGGGATGATAATTTCGCTGAAAAGGTTACTGGCTTTTATTTCAGTTCCACTGGAGAACGACAATTATTTGACTCTTCATTCACCAGAACCCTCCGTGATGTTCAATGGCTAGCATCAAGTATGGATAATGAGCTCCATTGTCCAAGGGAGTTATTCCATGATTGTGACGATGTGTGCTTAATTTTTGGTGACAACGCTCCTTATGTCATTCCAAAGGTATATTTAATCTTAATAAAGTTAACATTTCTGTGAAGAGTTTACACCTGTTAATATGGCTTGTCAACGATTTTTTCTACAAGAATCTATGGATCACATTTTATATTGTAGTAAAATAATGACGTGGTTGCTTTTTTCACACTTCATTTTGGTAAAGCAAACTAACACCCCTTTAACTGTGAAGTAGTTCTACTGTGGTTGGGAAGTGACTAAGGTCAGCTCAAATCCAATCTGGTTTTCCTATGTACTTATTTTAAGTTAGGTTGACTGGGGAGTTTTCACTTCACTATTTCATAGTTTGACTGGAGAGTTCTCACTATTTCAACCTTCGTTATGGTTTTAATTTTCCTGAGAACTGTATATCTGAGAACCCAGTGTGGGTTGGTTTGACTTTCAGGACATGCTAGAATTACTCTGCTTATAGCTTTTTTGTTTAAGATCAGTCTTGTTCTTGTACTTGTTCGAGCCAGCATGTGCTTTCTTGAAAAGACCGTTTCTTCTTTGTTGGCTTTGATATTCTTCTATCAATTAGCATTTGTAGCTTCTTCTTTTTTATGTACATGAATTTGTGTAGTAGCTTCATGATATTATTTTAGCTTCTTATGTCATCAAAAAAAAAAATATATTATTTTAGCTTCTTCCCTCTATAGGGAAGTACCAGAACTTATTTTTGGTTAGCTCTTTTTTATTGTGAACTTTATTGAAGTTTCTTTATGACTTCCCTTAAAGAGCTAATGCTTCTGTTGTGAAACAGGTGAGAAGCAAAAAGTTGTTAACAGCTCTTGGTTTGAAAACCCAAGTTACAGTTGATGATACTTTAGCGATTCTTAAAGTTTGGAGAGCTAAACTACCTGTGAGCGCTAGGTAATTGATCTTCCTTCTGCAGACATGTGTGAAAATAGCTAGATGGTTAATTTCTTCATTTATAAATTGGTTAATTTTTTCATTTATCTGAGGAAAAAGATGTTTATGGTTTCGGCAGTTCCTTTCTGTGGTTAAAATTAAGAATTAATTAATGCTCGAGTTAACCACGGTGCATCAATTACTCACATAATTTATTTATTTTTGAGAAGGTAACAACTTCATATATAATAGAAAGCCCTTAGCACAAAGACTGTTGAAAGAGCGATAACTAGTTTTTTGATGTTTTTGTTGTATAATATTTTTGTTTTGGACATTAATGACTAGTAAAAGTTGTTAAGATAGTTGCTTTGCTAGAGCCATGTTTATGCCTTTTCCCCATCATGACTGGTTATAATTTAGAAATAGATTAAGAACTGTTTTCAAATAAACTTGACGAAATGATCCAACTCAATAATTGTCAGGTACTGCCTAGCCATTTACATGTCCCCTTGTGGCATCTTTAACATCCTAAGAAGTAGAAACTTTTTGAAGTGTCAGCATTTCCTTCATTATGAGCTCCAATGTCTTATCATTATTCTAATGCTTCATACTCATCCATTGCCTACTTTTTCAGTTTATCACAAATGTCAAAATTCTACACTTTCATCTGGAGTAGGATGAACACTTCAGAGAAGAAGGTTATTGAAGAATTACGTAATGAACCTTTTGTGTTTGTCCCTTGTAAGTTGGTTGCTTCACATGAAGAAGTAGCACCTGGTGTTCTTTTGTCATCGAAAGAAGTCTTCTGGCGTGATTTAACTGGTTCCACAGACCAAGTGAAGATTGTCTGCCCAGAATATGATCCACATTCAGTTCAGCACCCTTTCACTAAAATGCTATGTAGTGTTTATCCATCCCTTCATGATTTTTTTGTGAAAGAATGTGGAGTGGATGAGTTTCCTCATTTCCATGGATACCTTCAAATATTGCTGCAGTTGTCGTCTACTGCTTTACCTTCACAAGCAGCTAAGAATGTAAGCTATCTTTCTGCTAAAACTTTCACTGTAATAGTTGATGAAGGATTCTGATGCTAATGAAACCATGTTCTGATTAATATCTTAGCTTTAGAATGGATTTGATACATGTTTTCAGGTCTTCCAAATATTTCTTAAGTGGGTTGACGAGCTAAATTCAGGATCTTTGAGATCTGAAGATATTGATTTCTTGAAGCAAGGTCTTTTGACAAAGGAATATCTAGTTCTTCCAACTGCAGAAGATAAATGGGTATCTCTGAACCCATCCTTTGGGCTCATCTGTTGGTGTGATGATGATAAGTTGAGGAAGGAATTTAAGTATTTTGATGATATTAAGTTTCTCTACTTTGGGAAACTCAATGACGAGGAAAAGGAGATTCTCAAAACAAAAGTTTCAATATTCTTGCGCAAATTGAATATTCCTTCTCTATCAGAGGTAAGCTAATTTCTGGTAGAAGTCCAGGATATGCTCTTTTATCTCCTTGTTTGCAGAGACTCAGCCATTCACTTCATTTGTCAATAAAATTTTATCTTTTGTTTGCATTTGCATTTATGGAGAAGTCATGTATTTTTGTCCACTTGCTAAATCGACAAAGCCTTGATTTTTCCTCCACGGTATTTCCTCAGCTTTAACTATCACTTCTAACTCCCTTGTCAGAAATTTTTATAGTCTGATTAATGAATCTGCTCCATTTCTTCAAGCTCCTTTAAAATCTGTTTTTTTTTCAGCAGGTTTTATCTTTTGTCCAGTTCGACCATAGATTATGGCCCATAACTTTAGATATCTAATAATTTGCTTTTTCACAGGTTGTAACACGTGAAGCTATATATTATGGTCCAACTGACTCTAGTTTTGTAGCTTCCGTGGTTAATTGGACTCTTCCGTTTGCTCAACGCTATATATATAGCAGTCATCCAGACAAGTATTTGCTACTTAGCCAGTCTGGATTTGAGAACCTGAAATATCTGCAGATTGTTGTTGTAGAAAAGCTGTTCTACAAGAATGTTATTAAAAGTTCCCATATTGCGTCCAAAAAGCGGTTTGAATGCAGTTCTCTGCTAGAGGTATTCTAATCACAACAGTATCTATTGGTTCTTGTATCTGTATAATGTTACATGCTTTAGGTGCTTCTGGAAAACCTTTTATTCTATTTAAATTTACTTTGAACTGTTTATAAAAAAGGCTTACCTCATCTACGGGTCAAATGTAAGACCGTTTTCTGTGTAGTACAAGGCCCTAAAACTTATGGCTATATTGCGGAGACTTTTAATTCTTGACTTACGTATCCGCTGTCTTTTTCTTGTTGTTCTTCCTTTTTGATATTTCGAAAACTTACAGGACATGCCGTAGTAGGTTTTTTCTTGTATAGTCTACTTGTAACTCTAACCGACATAGTGAAATTTTGTTCCTTATTGAAACAGAAAAATGTGTACATAATTTGCTTTTTACCCTGTGACAGGGAAAAATCTTGTATGCGACTCGAGAATCAGATTCTCACTCTATATTCATGGAACTTTCTCGTTTATTCTCTTTTGGAACTCCCGAATTGCACTTGGCAAACTTTCTTCACATGATCACCACTATGGCAGAATCAGGTTCCACTGAGGAGCAAACTGAGGATTTCATTATGAATAGCCAAAAAATGGCTAAGCTTCCTGCTGGTGAATCTGTTTGGTCACTTGCAAATGTTCCATTGTCCAAAGATGGTGAGATAGGGCTGATGAGTTCTTCTAGAACAGTTGATGAGAAAACCCCTATGAATTTCCAGAAGAGATCAGGAATCAGCTCAAACTGGCCCCCTTCAGACTGGAAAACTGCTCCTGGTAGTGCAGCAAAGTCACTGGCTGCCAGTGGTATCAAAATATTTGCACAGGCTCCAACTGAGATCACTAATGTGGAGAATGTGGACAATGATCGAGCATCAGCTGCAGCTACTGTGAAAATGACATTTGATCCTCCTCATTCCATGACTATACCACATGACTTGAATTATACTTCAGCAGATGTGGCACAAAGAGATCATCTGTATGTAGGCACAACTGACCCTCAACAGGCATTGTTAACTGGCAGACTCGGAGAATTTGTTGCTTTCAAGTACTTTGTGGGGAACCATGGTGAGCCTTTTGTGAAATGGGTCAATGAAACTAATGAAACAGGGCTTCCCTATGACCTTGTTGTGGGAGATGATGAATACATAGAAGTAAAGGCCACTAGAGCAACAGGAAAGGATTGGTTTCATATTACCTCGAGAGAATGGCAGTTTGCAGTTGAGAAAGGTGAATCTTTTAGCCTTGCCCATGTTGTGTTATCACCTGATAATACAGCAATGGTGACGGTATACAAAAACCCAGTCAGCCTCTGTCAGCTTGGTAAACTTCAGTTAGCTCTCACGATACACAAGTCGTGAAACTTTTTAAGATGTACATTTGGGTGATTAACTAATTCATCATATTTTAAAATTGACTTCGTAAGACTATCTTCAATTCTTTGAGGTGTCTTTTGGACATTTCAAGCTCAAGCATATTAGATTATCAAATAATTAAATTTAAAAAGACACTGTATTAACTTTAAAGACCTTCTAAACGGTAACAAAAACTATGGTTTAAAAGAAAGAAAAATGACATTAATATTTTTTTAAGGTATAGGTGGTTGAGGTAGGAATTGGTGGCATAAGGAAAAAAATTGATTTTTTTAAAAACATTTTTTTTTGGGAAAGGGCTGAGGGGAGGGGGCTGATAGGGGTGGGGTA
>NW_006239260.1:533583-578454 GCF_000226075.1 Solanum tuberosum | reverse complement strand
GGGGGGGGGGGAGGGCATCGGAGTAGTAAAAGAAAAATTAATTTTGAGGCGTTGGAGTTGGGGATGGGCGGGTTAAATTTAAAGTTTAAAGTATTTTTATTTTGTGTTTGGGGGAGGGGGGGAGGAGTGGAGGGAATGAAGAGTGGGGTAAGAGATTTTGTTTTTGAAGCTTTAAACATGACCCCTATAATAATATGGATACCCTTGTTATTCATTATGTAACTCGTTTTTATTCATTTAAAATATGAGTTGAGTCGAGTGTTTAACTCGTTTTTTATCGACTCATACTCGACTCGCTCGTTTGCCACTCATAGTAATATCTATCACATTTATCTACTTGCATTATACCCCTCATTCTATCCATTGATGTGGAGACTTCTTCACCCATAAATAGTGATGTTTCTTTCTTTGTGAAGCATCCCAAGAAAAATGTCAAGTGTGAAAAATATTGTAGTGGATAGTAATGAAAAAAAAAGGTTGAGACAAAGGAAATATTCTAAGTTTTCAACTATATTCGCTATATAAAAAGAGAGTAATTATAGGTTGAAGGAAGGTGTTTTTGTTGTGGAGTTTTGGACTCTTTAACTAATTCGAAATTGCTTGAGTTGTACGATGTTGTTGGACTGTTGTATCTTCGAGGGGACAAGTCAAGAGATATATTACTGGATCAGAATATGCCGCCGTGGACTTGAATCTCCTTAAAGAGAGCGAGATATTCGCATCTCATCCTAAAGTTTTATTTATACATTTTTATTATTTTATTTTCAACTATAATTTATTATATTTATAATATATTACACCAATAATAATAAAGTATATCTTCTAGGTGTTTTTTTTAATGAACGCGAAATGAGCTAAAACGCACTTATTCCGGACAGAACAGACATTGCTACATAGGCAAAGCCCGGCTGTCAGTATAAAAGGTCCACTCTCATTTACTTATGTCTACTGTCAAATTAGTCAACGAATCATTAGTTCTCAATTTTGTATGTCAGAGATATTCTTAAACCCTTTTCTATAATGTACGGACGGCCACCGTACAACGGCGGCGGCTGGCACGGAGCACAACCACCGTTCAACGGTTGGCCTCGAGCAGAACCACCGTACAATGGCGGAGGCAGCAGCTGGCGTGGTGCAGAACCACCGTTGTACGGCAGAGGCAGCGGCTGGAACGGGGCGGCGCCACCACCACCACCACCACTAGGGTACCAAAGCCCTCATGTTAATCATCATCCTCAATCTCCAAATTTGTTCCATCCATCAAATAACCCTAATTTCCCGGTTCAAAATCCTAACTTTCGGGGTTTTCCGGTTCAAACGAAACCCAGGTTCCAATTCCAGCGGCCTCCTCCTCCTCCGCCACCACCTCAGGCTAAGAGTTCCTCCAATTCTGGTGAGATTGTTCTCAAAGTTGATAGAGCTGTAAAGAAGGCGCGGCGAGACCTTGTAGAGGCTGGTGAAACTGTATCTACTTGGAAAGTTTCTCAAGCTGCATTGGCTATAGTTAAAGCTGATTCCTGGGAGTCTTTAGGTGTCAAAATGCAGAATGTACCCTCTCTCCATAGCCTCATACTTATCGAAGGGAAGGTACATCTCCGTGCTCTAATCGCAAAATAAGTCACTTTAGCTCATTTCACGCCCATTAAAAAAAAGGTATAATTCACTGAGCAACCTATATAATTGAGCACTAAAGAAGTAGTTTCTTAATATAGAAGTATAATTGGAAAAAGATACTAAGTTTTGTCTTGAATTCTTAAGGTTGACACTTATTTTAGAACAATTTCTTTTTGCTTAAGTGACTTATTTAGGGACTGAGGGAGAGTACATCTTTGTGAGGTTTATCTACCTTTTGGTATACTTCTTGTATATCAGTATTTGTGCCCATCATTAATGAAATTTTATTACTTTTTCAAAAGAAAAATGTTTTAGACTACAATGAACGTTAATCTGTCATATGGTTATTTCTTTGACATTTGGCAGCAAATGTATCAACTTAGTGTTGAATGGTTTGAATTCCTACTAGCCATTTGCTAATTTGAATGATGTTAAATTCAAAAAATAAATTTTGTAATGTGAGAATTCATCATCAATGAGTTTTACATTTGTGGGTTTGAGATAGGCAATATGAGTAAGCTCACACAAGCAGAGTTTATCAGCTTAGCATATAACAGAAAAATGAATTTGCTAACTTCGTTGAGCTACTTCTATGTTTTTTAACTCAAGATTTAATAAGCAATATAAAATGTTCTCACATGATTTAGCATTCAGTTTCAACTTTCATGCACTCTTATTTGAGTAGCATTGTAACGCTTTCTGTATCTGTTTTTCTTCTTTCATTTGAAAAATTAATGCCAAATGAGTTTACCATGTGGTTCTTTGATTTTTCAGATCAGCAGGATTGTTATGAATATCATTCAAATGCAGTCATATTACCCTGTGCTTCCTTTTGATTTGATCCCCCACCTTCTTCTTCCTTTTTCCAGTTTGTGTTTTGGAGGCTAGCTTCAGTTCATCTGCTTTTGGATGTTGTACAACTATTATGGCCTTGTTTTGACCTTACTTACCCCTTTCTCTTAAAAAGAAAACTATATGCACTGTTTTTGGTCTTTTACATCTGTTGATGTGCCATTTGACCCCTTGAGCAACATTCTATTTCCACCTACAACCCTTCAAATGAGGGGTGGGGTGCATTATTTTCAAGTTGAAGGGAAGAGGTTAATGAATCAATCTTCTCAAAGCAATTTGAAATTGGAGTGAAGCGGTGGGAGTCATCAATCATTAGTGCCATTTTGTATTTGTTGCATTGCTGTTAATTAAATTTATAGTTGGATGATTTATTTGCCTTTTTTTTTTGTCTCCATTTGAGATATTCACTGGAATACTAAAATTCATCTCCCGATCTCTTCTTCCCTAGATTGTTGCTTTCATCCACTGCTTTGTCGCTGTTCTAAGAGTTACCACATTGTATGATTTGGAAGTTGCCATATGCAAGAATGAGGGTATTGAGCAGTTTGAAAAGCTGGAATTGGGTCCTCTGCTGAAACATCCGCTTATAATTCATTACTTTTCTGTAAATCCTGGTGTGTCAGAAGTTTTCAAAATAACACATGAGGAGATAATGTCCTTCCTTTCTGAGTTTATGGATGGTAATGGAAGTACAGTTATGAAAGTAGATGAACTTTTGAACTTCATTGCTGAGAAGAAGTCTGCTGGATCCAGAGAGAAGCTTGGTGTGCGAATTCAGAGCTTGGGGTATGTGGTATATTTTCACCCATACAAAATCTTATTTACGTGCAATTTGTCAATTTGATATTTGTTGAAAATATTATTTTTTTGAGAAAGGTAACTTGTATTATAAACAAAAGAATACATAAGGAGTATTCTAGTAATACTTACATCCAAAAGTTGCAAAAAGCAAAGAACTCCTATGGAGGTCATAAGAACTCTAAAATACTAGGAATATCCTCTGCATCTTGAGGATATTCATGTTTACACCAAAAAAAGAAAAAGAACCACGCAATTCAGCTTGTTGCAACTATTAATGCTTAAAACCTTTGAAGATCGTAAATTGGGGTGTGAGGAATAAGTAAAAAATTCAAAAGAATTAATTCTCTTTTTCCATCATTTTGGAAATTTGTCAAAACTGTTCCTCAAAATTACCTTTATTATTTTTCGTTCCTGCTTTAATTATTCAATTAAGTATTAACAATATTTTTATGAAGTAATATGTTGTATTGCTGGCATCAAGACGATGCTAAGATTACAAAAGTGATGTTAGCTCTAAAGACAAAAAGTTCTATAAGCATTGGGAGCTAACCAAAAGCAAAAGGAGGCTGTTAAGTCAGCTCAGAGAGCTAATGAAATCTACAAAAGAAACTACATCATTTACAGGCATATAATACTCCAACTAAAAAGCTGTAGCAGGCATCTAGCAAATACTGATTAGGAGATTCTAGCAATGATATTTGTTGTATAAATGTGATAATGTAAAATAGGAGAGAGGAGTACAACCTTCTGCATGGTATAGAACCTTTTACAAGAAAGGGGGGGGGGGGGGGGGGGGGGTGGGTGGGGGGGGGGGGGGGGGGGGGAGGAAGTATTAACAATATTTTTATGAAGTAATATGTTGTATTGCTGGCATCAAGACGATGCTAAGATTACAAAAGTGATGTTAGCTCTAAAGACAAAAAGTTCTATAAGCATTGGGAGCTAACCAAAAGCAAAAGGAGGCTGTTAAGTCAGCTCAGAGAGCTAATGAAATCTACAAAAGAAACTACATCATTTACAGGCATATAATACTCCAACTAAAAAGCTGTAGCAGGCATCTAGCAAATACTGATTAGGAGATTCTAGCAATGATATTTGTTGTATAAATGTGATAATGTAAAATAGGAGAGAGGAGTACAACCTTCTGCATGGTATAGAACCTTTTACAAGAAAGGGGGGGGGGGGGGGGGGGGGTTGTGTGTGTGGTGATTCAATCAAGTAGACACAAAATTACCCATGTGATATTACTGGTAATACTGCACTCAGAGAGAGAGAGAGAGATGCTACTAACCTCTCACAACAATTTTTTTTAATGCTAACTCTTGAAAATTCATGTTCCTGTCATCATTGATGTTGCACTCCTGAGTTCAAACTTAATAAGTCATGTTATTTGCTTCTTGTTTCCCCTCTCTCTCTCTCAATAATTTACTTAAAATACTGTAGGAATGCTTATACCTTTTTCTTTTCTTCAAAGTGTTTTTGTTTGGCTTGCTGAATTAAAGTGCCCAATTTGATTGAGGATCATCTCAATGATGAGGGTAGGACATAAACGAAATGGTTATCTTCCAATTTTCTCCAGGAGTTGCAGATAATGATGCTTTTTCTGTTTCTTCAATTGTTCTTTGTTTGTTTTATGGTTACTTCTCTTTGCATGTTCTTCCACGTGTCTGCTATCCGCATGGATCACTTTTTAGATTATTAGCACATCTTGTTGCAGTAATGAAAAGATCATCAGGTCCTTGTCAACATAAAGAGAGGAAGACAGTTTGGCGTGCAGCTATATGGTTATCCCTTTATTTTTGATATTATGGAAGGACTGATCTTCTATCTTCGTGATTTAGTATTAACCTTTTAACCAACATAAATTTCCTTTCAGAATTAGATTCACCTTTTAGCCAAAATAAATTTCCTTAGTGTCTTTGCGGAGTTGAAGTTCTGAGGTTTCTTTTTCTTCTATAAATTTTCTTGAACCATGATGAATCAAATGTTCCAGTTAAACTATTGGACTTTTTGAGGTTGTAATGTGATATACTGTTGCGTTGTGGATTAATTGAGAAATGTATGACTGAAATTTCTCCTTTTAGCCAATGTAAATTTCCTTAATGTATATGCATCGTTGTTAAGTTCTGAGTTTCCTTCTTTTTCTTCTATGATTTTTTCCCAAACCATGATGAATCATATGTCCCAGTTTGTTATTGGACTTTATGAAGTTTTGATGTGATATCCTATTGTGGTGATGACTAATTGAGACGTGATATTACTAAAGTGTAAAGATGCAACTTCCTCCTTTGAGACCTTTGTCCCATCTTTTAAAAGTTAAATAGTTATCTTTGCCACCTATTTGTATTATATCTGATCTTTCAGTGTGAATATATGAAGCTTGATAAAATTTAGTAAATCCTGGTGGAGAATGGCTTTATCCTTTTTCTTGTCTTCGTCAAAACTTTGTTAACTTGTTCTATGTACTTTAAACACATGTTACTCATGCTTCTTCTGCTATCTCAGAATCTTATCATTAGTGTTTCCTCATCTCTACTCCTTCCTTGTCCCTTTCAGGATGCATATTACATTTATCCAGCAAGCAAGGCTGTTTGAAACTAGTGCCAAGAACAAATATATGCATACGGTGAAAAAAGAGCCCAGTAAAATTATTAGGAAACGTCCTATTCTATCTGCACAGAAGAAGCAGTTAGATAAGAATTTCATTTCCATATCATCAGATTCAGAAGATACAAGCAGTGACAGTGATCAAGATGAAACTGAAAACACTAAAAGTTCAGAGGAACCACACATATCTCCTTACCCATCAGCATCTGTTGAAATGAAGCCATATGGTTTGAAAGCTGAAGTTGAGGAGTTGGATGAGAATTTCACTTCCATCTCTGAACGCATCACATCATTTTCTTCAGCTAATGGGGAATTTTGTGGTAAACACATAAGATTTATATCATCAGATTCAGAGGATGCAAACAGTGATGGTGATCAAGATGAAACTGGAAACATAAAAAATTCAGAGCAACCAAGCATATGTCCTTACCTAAACGCATCTGAAGAAATGATGCCACTGGGTTTGGAAACTGAAGTCAAGGTTAGCTTACACACAACAAGTGGCAGTGATATATATAGTAAGGATATTAGTCAATCTGACAGTACCTTTCGCTCCCTTTTGGATAAGACCGAGCGTTATCTCAGGCAATCCAAGAGAAAACGAAAATTTGATGATATTCAGAGTCTCATGGCTTCTCACACAGAAGTAGTCAAAAGAAAAGTGGTTCAGACAAAGCCTTTTACTCGTAGGAAGGGAACAAAAATTTCTCCGTTGGGGAATCAAGACTCAAATGGTTCAAGCGATTCATCACAAGGCAATGATTCAATTAAGATGTTTGTTAACACTTGGAAAGAGGCATGTCGGACAAATGATGTAGATGAGGTATCAATTATGCAGTTTTTACTGTTTTTCTGGTCTAGTGGATAAATGAACTTGTCCTACACCGGTCTCTCTTTTTTTGTACACTTTTGCCTTTAGCATCACCCTGATGCTCTTTAATGAAATCCTTTACTTCATCAAAAAAAAAAGTAAAAAATGAAGTCAATCCAAACACCCCCTAAAAAAGGTTCACCTTCTTCAAAAAATTAATTGATCTATTCTTTAAGATCTACTTTCATTTGGAACACTGTAAAACTTGAACTCATACATTACAATTTTTGATAAACTAGAATGGGACACCTAACTTGAGACACAGTGGGAATACATTCATTGCATTGGATATCCTGATGTTGTTTTTGGAAGCCTTTTATCAGAAATGTGTGCTATTTTTTGTGGTTCTTTTAATTTGATAATTTGTATCTACCCTACCCAAGCCTACCCTACTACAAGCTTGAAAAAACATTGAAGGAATAAGTTCTCTTTTTAGGAAAGTGGGCATTGGCACAATTTAAAGATAATCCAAACTAGAAACTAGTCCAGTTAACTTGGGAAAGTATTACATCTTACATCTAACGGTGTAGGAAAAGTTCATGGAGGACCTCCTCATCAACTTACGGCTTCTTTCTACCCATTCATACCACTCTGCATTCTCCAAATTCCATCTTGTAATATCAAACGACTTGAATCAAGCATTGAAATAGATCCTGTTTTCTCCCATTGTCAGATGTTGACAGTCCAATACATATGCTGACTTCAGGAACTTTTTCTTTCTAGTTTAGGTTTTTGAAAGGATGCTTCAGTTCTATAAAGTGAAGAAGAAAGCTAAAGTGACGACATTGTTTTCATCATTTCCATTTTGTGGGTTGCTTCAAGTTGCTGTAAGTTTACTGATCAGTTGTGTTAGTAATTAATGAACTTTAGACGCCTGAGAGATATCTGCTTGTTCATGGAAGATGTAAAATTCTATGTGTTAAGTAAACCTCTTTTGAATCCATAACCTCTTTAATTCTTTTTTATGCAGGCAGTTTTCCCCTAGTGGCATTCTACTTCCTGTAGTTTTACTAATTAGTTTCTTGCCTGAATATCCCTTGTATAACTTTTTCTTATATAGTATAATGTGACTTTGCAGGTTACATCTATTCAACATGGGATGTGGGATAGTTTGTATGATAAGCTCCAAATGTTTAAACAATTTGAGTTAACCAGTACAGGTGCTGAAAATTGTGTTAATTCCATATGCATTGAGGTTGAATCACCTGAAAGGGGTGCTACCAATCACTCTGATAGGCTCTTGGTGTGTGAAAGTGGTGAGTTATACACCACCAAGATTTTTGTTTTACCTGTAAGGATTCGTAACTAATCGTCAAGGTTTTCTCATCAAAATTCTTGTATGTAATATGCGCTCAGCCACTACTTGAAAATGAAAAAGGGGAAAGAAGTCTAAGGTACCTGAAATTAGAATTGTCTGGACTCTGGCCTGAATATCACTTTTCTGATTGGTTGAAGATTTACGTAGGATAATGTATGTCTCTGCTAGATTCAAGTAGTGTTTTTGAATAGCTCTGCAAAGTGACCTTTATGTTTCTCTAGCTAAACAGATGCAAAAAAAGC
Organism: Solanum tuberosum; assembly: GCF_000226075.1. Taxonomy (NCBI): domain Eukaryota; kingdom Viridiplantae; phylum Streptophyta; class Magnoliopsida; order Solanales; family Solanaceae; genus Solanum; species Solanum tuberosum. Next base: position 570,149 of record NW_006239260.1, on the reverse strand, counting down.
CTGTTATTACCTACTTTCTCAGAAAAGAATTTTTTTTCTCTTAATTCTGCTAATACCATGATTAAATTCTCTCTTTTGATAAGTTAACATGACTAAAGTTTCTATGCTCAGATTTTTCATTAAAATTTCTTTTGGAGTTTCCTGTTTACCCTTCCTCCAGTGGATTGCTTACTTTTCCATTAATTTGTCTGATTACATAGGTTTCACCGTTGGGGACATAATTGGTAAAATTTCTACATATTTTGAGGGTGGTGATGATGCCTGGTCCACTGCAAGTTCACACCATGAGAAGTTTTTCTTCCTCTTGAATAAGTTTTGCAAGCTTGAATCTTGGTTGACAGAGCAGTTTTCTGTCAAGCAATTTGAGTCACTTGGTTATGGGGATATCTGGTCCTTCCTGGAGAAAAATATGCACCTGTTTAGTCATACTTTACCAAGTTGCTTAACAGGTGACATGCATGAGAAACCTTCTCTGGTACCTTCAATGCTTGATTATCAGTTTGATCTGTTGTTATCTCAGGCTTCACAATGCTTATGGGAGACTGAAGAAGTAGGCAAGCGAAGAATCTCTGAGTTACTAATGAGACAATTTCCTTTAGTCTGTTTAAAAGTAGCTGGAAGTGACTTAATGATGGGTGTCGAGGGTTTTATGAAGATAAATAAAGGTGATATGACCTTAAAATCTGTTGTATTCTCCGGAACACTGCTCAAGGAAGATGCAGTAGGAAGATTTCACAAAAATATGTTAGAGAAAATGGGTTTAGAGAATGGTGAAGGAAACGGAGCTCGTATAGTTATGTCCAAAGAAGCCAAGAAAGTCTTGCTAAAAAGTCCAATGTTGATAGATCTGAACTTGTGGTCACATTGGGATGTTGTGTTTGCTCCTTCTCTAGGTTCTCTTGCGGGTTGGCTGTTGAACGAGGTAAGTACCAAAGAGTTGTTATATTTGGTGACTGCATGCGGGAAGGTTGTCCGTGTTGATCATTCAGCCACTGTTGATTCTTTTCTGAATGTACTGCTGCAAGGAAATCCTTTTGATACTGCTGTCAAACTGTTATCTCTTTTGGTCTTATATGGTGGTGAAAAAAATGTTCCTTTTTCACTTCTAAAATGCCATGCACGTCATGCATTTGAAGTTTTAATTGAACATTATGAGGAAACAAAATCACAGGATCCCCTCAAGGATACTAAATTTATGTCTAGACAGGTTATAAATGATAGAAGTACATTCACTATAAACAGCAAGGTACCGAGGAGTGATAGGGTGGATAGTGCCATGTCTTTTGTGTCAAGATTTGTACTTGATTGTCTGGGCTATCTGCCAGTTGAGTTTTACTGTTTTGCTGCAGACATATTGCTTGCAGGATTGCAGCCATTTGTCAAAGATGCCCCTTCAGCTATCTTAGGTGAATGTGAATGCGTAGAGCAGCGTCTTATGCTTCATCGAGTTGGAATGTTGCTTGGCATAATGGATTGGGTTGACGATAAACAGAAGTTGGCTTCCAGTTCTGCCTCTAGCTTGTTAATGTCTTCTGGATCATCATGCTTGGGAGTCACAGAGCTTGATCTCAGCGAAGACTCAACCGTTATGCATGTAGTGTCAAACAAATATCCCTTGTCTAGAAGTGGAATTAGCCTCTCACCCGATCCAATGCGGCAAGATGAAAATCAAGAAGCCTGCTGCTCTGCTGTTGTAACTAATGTCCATCTTGATAATTTGGCTGGTTATGCCAAAATGCACTCATGTGAGCTTGAGTGTTCTGCTGCCAGGGTTATTGAATCTATTCAACAAGAAGAATTCGGTCTGCAGCCTGATCAATCACTAGTTGAAAGTGCATTGTTGAAGAAGCAACATGCTCGCTTGGGGAGAGCACTTCATTGTCTTTCACAGGAGTTGTATTCTGAGGATTCACATTTTATCCTTGAGCTGGTCTGTATACTTCACCTTGATCTTGTCTGTTCAGTGCTTCCTCAATTCATTGTATATCCGATTCTTGTGTTGGGTTATATATTTGTAAACTCACAATTCAATGTGGTTAAAAAGGGAGGTTTGATGTCGATTGTAATACAAAGGTTGTTGTGGTGCTTCATTGGAGGAAGTAAGTTGGAATTGGAGGACAACTACATGAATTAGACCTACACTAACCTGTAGTTAACAGATGGACTGAAAAATAACTAAAAAGATAAATTATTTAGCAAAATGGAACCACCTGGAAAGTTTTTAGATGGAACAGGAAGAAGGTAGGCAAAAGTTGGAACCTATTAAATAACACAATGTTGTCCATATAGGTATAAGAACTTATTCCTACCCAACTCTGATGGAAGGTTTGAATGGTTTTTTTCCCCTGAAAAGTCTTAAGAATTTCATTATTAGACACCAAGTCGGTGTCAAAGAATGTACAAGTTGTTCTTATGACTCAAGTTAAGTCATTCATAGGTATCTAACTAACTTTGTTGACTATCTATACAATTTGGAATAATCTACTCATAGGCATATACTACTGTTCTTAACCCTCATTAAATATTGGAAAAACTTGCTGCTGGAAGATAAATTCTGTTAATTGATTAACAGGGATGTGGATACTTGAAAAATGTTAGTGTGCTGAATATAAAATTTTCAATTTTTGCATAACAGGCAGTTGGGTGCAAATTGCAACTATGTCTTAGAGTAATTATGTGGCTTAGTACACATTATAACAGGTCTTTGGGTGCATTTTTTTCTTAAATAATGAATCCACTGTATTGTCCTGATTAACCTTATTAACTCGTTGGCTTTGTACCTTGAGTTTAATAAAATGCTTCTTTATTGCTAATGTTGAACTTACCTTAGTGTAACCACTTCTCAGTGAGGTGACTAGATATTCCTTTGAGATGTCATGGAGTAATCTTGAATGTTGTTACCTTATTACTTGCTATAATCTTTTGTTTGCTCTAGAGTTAGAACTTTTAGTTCTGCAATTTTGTTATCAGTAGAATTTCTCTTATTAGGAATACTAATAGCTTCTTTATTATAGAGTTTAATAAGATGGAGTGCACTGTGCATTTTAGCAGTCAAAAGCATGAATAGAACTGATTGCTTCCTTTACAATGGCATGTTAATTCAGGTGCAGAATGCTGATGATAATACCTACCCTGAGACTGTCGAGCCCAGTTTGACTTTCATTCTTCAGGATAAAGGCATTGTAGTTCTAAACAATGAACGTGGTTTTTCTGCTGATGACATCAGAGCACTCTGTGATGTTGGAAACTCTACTAAGAAAGGACGCAATGCTGGATACATTGGCAAGAAAGGCATTGGTTTCAAATCAGTATTCCGGGTAATACACACAAACACCGTTACTGAATTTTATTTAGTTCCTTGCAGAATTTGTGTGAAATATCAAAAAGTTTTGGCAGTAAGTGATGCATATAAGAAATGCTGAGAGGACTACTTAACACTAGAACTGTGGCCTACTCTTTTTATTCTATTTTGGGTAAGAGTTGCAAACAGTTACTGAGTAGACAAAGTACACAAATCAAACCTTTTCATTTGTAGCTTTCAGGAATAAGTGGTAAAAACATGATGAACAATGTGTCTGAACTCAAGTTACTGTTTACAATCTGTCTTTCGCTAAACTTTTTGTTTTGTTTTTATAGGTCACTGATGCTCCGGAGATTCACTCCAATGGCTTCCATATTAAGTTTGATATCACTAATGGGCAGATAGGCTTTGTTTTGCCAACTGTTGTTCCTCCGTGTGACATTGACTTCTATACCAGATTGGCATCGACAGATCCTGATTGCAATCATTGGAAGACATGCATAGTGCTTCCCTTGAGATCAAGTCTCTTGGAAAGGTCCAGCGGAAAAAATATTATATCAATGTTTGCTGATCTTCATCCATCATTACTGCTTTTTCTTCACCGTCTTCACTGTATCAAATTTCGAAATATGTTAAGCGATTCTATTATTGTTATGAGGAAAGAAGTTGTGGGAAATGGTATCGTTAACGTTTCCTATGGAGAGGAGAAAATGACTTGTTATGTTGTATCCCAGAAATTGCAGGCTGACACTATTCGTCCTGATACGCCAACAACAGAAATTTCCATAGCATTTACATTGCAGGAAACAGCTGATGGAAGCTACAACCCACATCTGGACCAACAACATGTTTTTTCATTCCTTCCTCTGAGAAAGTATGGCTTGAAGTTTATACTTCAGGGAGACTTTGTACTCCCTTCGTCCAGGGAAGGAGTTGATGGTGATAGTCCTTGGAACCAGTGGTTGTTGTCAGAGTTCCCTAGCTTGTTTGTTAGTGCTGAGAGGTCATTTTGTGATCTACCATGTTTTAGGGATAATCCAGCAAAAGGCGTTACAGCTTATATGAGCTTCATTCCCCTTGTAGGAGACGTTCATGGTTTCTTTTGTAGTCTTCCTCGGATGATTCTTTCTAGATTACGCACATCGAACTGCTTGTTACTAGAAGGTACAGAAAATGAATGGGTTGCTCCATGCAGAGTTTTGAGCAATTGGACGGAAGAATCTCGTAAGCTCTTGCCTGATAGCTTGCTTCGTAAGCATCTTGGTTTAGGGTTCTTGCATAAAGATATAATTTTGCCAGATTTGTTAGCCAGGGTCCTAGGGATTGAGAAGTATGGACTGAAGGTTCTATTTCAGGTTATGACTTCTTTATGCTCTTCAGAAGATGGTCTAAAGTCAATGGGTTTGGGATGGTTATGTGTGTGGTTAAATACTGTATATAATTTGTTATCAAATAGTGAAAGCTCAGCAGGTTTTCGGACAGCAACAGATCTCATGAATGACCTCAGGAAAATTCCATTTATTCCCCTTTCGGATGGCAAGTATGGATCACTGGATGAAGGAGTAATTTGGTTGCATCTTGATCCACTGGGATCTACAATTGATGATAAGTATGCAGCAGAAACTTTCCCAGGACTGTACGCTAGTCTTAGAACAGTGAGTTCTGCACTTCTTTCTGCTGCCGCTGCTCTTGGCACATCACATTGTGAATCATCAATATTAGATAACGTTACTAGAATTCTGTATAGAGCTGGTGTTGAGCCTTTATCGGCACATCAAATAGCAAAAAAACATATTGTGCCATCTCTCTACAGAGAGCAGAATGGACAAAGCCATAGAGAAATAATGACAGAGGATCTTGCCTTCTTTATGTTGCATTTGCAATCGAATTGCCCTGACTGCCAATCAGAAAAGGAGCAAATTATCAGAGAAGTGCGTGACAGTGCTTTTTGCCAGTGTGACTCTTGCATATGTCAATGTCCAGAACTCCATAGCAACAGCCTGTTTCTTGCATTTCTTCCTCTGAGGAAGTATGGTCTGAAGTATAAACTTCAGGGGGATTTTGTAGTCCCTTCATCTGGAGATGAAGTTGCTGATGATATTGCTTGGAACCAGTGGCTGTTGTCAGAGTTCCCTGGCTTATTTGCTAGTACGGAAAGGTTATTTTGTGATCTTTCATGTTTTAGGAATAATCCAGCAAAGGGTGTTACAGCATATATGAGCTTTGTTCCCGTTGTAGGGGAGGACCATGGTTTCTTTTCTAGTCTTCCTCGGATGATTCTCTCTAGATTACGCATGTCAAACTGCTTGATACTAGAAGGTACAGAAAACGAATGGGTTGCTCCATGCAAAGTTCTGCGAAATTGGACAGAAGAGTTCCGTAACCTTTTGCCTGATAGCTTACTTCAGAAGCATCTTGGGGTTGGATTCTTGCACAAAGATATTGTTTTATCAGATTTATTAGCCAGGGCTCTTGGAATTGTGGAGTATGGACTGAAGGCTCTAATTCAGGTTATAACTTCTCTATGCTCTTCAGAAGATGGTCTAAAGTTGATGGGTTTGGGATGGATATCTGCATGGTTAAACACGATTTATACATTGTTGTCAAATGGAAAAGACTCAGCAGATTTTGAGACAGAATCAGACCTCATGAAGGACCTTCAGAAAATTCCATTTATTCCCCTTTCAGATGGTAATTATGGATCACTGGATGAAGGTGCAATTTGGTTGCAGTTTGATTCGATGGGCTATATGATTGATGGTGACTATGTGCCAGAAACTTTCCCAAGATTGCATGCTAGTCTCAGAATCGTGAGTCCTGCACTTCTTTCTGCTGCTGCTACTCTTGGCACATCAAACCGTGAATCATCAGAAGTAGATAATGTTATTAAGATGCTGTATAGAGCTGGTGTCCAACGGTTATCGACACATCAAATAGTAAAGAAGCATATTCTGCCATCTCTCTACAGTGAGAAAAATGGAGAAAGATATAGAGACTTAATGACAGAGTATGTTGCCTTCTTGATGTTCCACTGGCAATCGAGTTGCCCTGACTGTCAATTAGAAAAGGAGCAAATTATCAATGAAGTGCGTGTCAGTGCTTTTTGCCAGTGTGACTCTTGCGTATGTCAATGTCCAGAACTCCACAGCAATAGCCTGTATTTTGCATTTTTTCCTCTCAGAAAGTATGGTCTGAAGTACAAACTTCAGGGTGATTTTGTACTGCCTTCATCTAAAGAAGCTGATGGTGATAATGCTTGGAACCAATGGTTGTTGTCAGAGTTTCCTGGCTTGTTTGTTAGTACTGAGGGGTCATTTTGTAATATGCCGTGTTTTAGGGATAATCCAGCAAAGGGTGTTACAGTTTATATGAGCTTTGTTCCCCTTGTAGGAGAAGGTCATGGTTTCTTTTCTAGTCTTCCTCAGATGATTCTATCTAGATTACGCATGTCAAACTGTTTGATAGTAGAAGGTGCAGGAACTGAATGGATTGCTCCGTGTAAAGTTTTGCGCAATTGGACGGAAGAGTCTCGTAAGCTCTTGCCTGATAGCCTGCTTCGCAAGCATCTTGGTGTTGGATTCATGCATAAGGATATAATTTTACCAGATTTATTAGCTCGGGCTCTTGGGGTTGAGGAGTATGGATTGAAGGTTCTATTTCAGGTTATAACTTCTCTATGCTCTTCAAAAGATGGTCTAAGGTCAATGGGTTTGGGTTGGTTGTCTGCATTCTTAAACACGGTTTATACATTGTTGTCAGATGGGAAAGACTTAGCAGGTTTTGGGACGGAATCAGGTCTCATGAGGGACCTTAAGAAAATTCCATTCATTCCCCTTTCAGACGGTAAATATGGATCTTTGGATGAAGGTGCAATTTGGTTGCATTTTCATTCACTGGGTGCCACAATTAATGATGTGTATGCACCAGAAACTTTCCCAAGATTGTATGCTAGTGTTAGAACTGTGAGTTCTGCACTTCTTTCTACTGCTGCTGCTCTTGGCACATCATGCTGTGGTTCATCAGTAGTAGATAATGTTTCTATGATGCTGTACAGAGTTGGTGTCCAGCGGTTATCGGCGCATCAAATAGTAAAGATACATATACTACCTTATCTTTACAGAGAACAAAATGAACAAGGACATAAAGAAATTATGACAGAGTATCTTGCTTTCTTGATGATCCACTTACAGTCAAGTTGCTGCGACTGCCAATCAGAAAAAGAGCAGATTATCAGGGAACTGCGTGACAATGTCTTTATTTTGACTAATCATGGCTGCAGGCGTCCTGGAGAGGTTCCCATCCATTTCAGCAAAGAATATGGAAATCCCATAGACATGAGTCGATTAATTCAAGGATTAGATCTTACATGGCATGAAATTGAGGATACATACTTAAAGCATCCAGTCAACAGAATGTTATCTGGAAGTGTATTAAAGTGGCGAAAGTTTTTCCAGGAAATGGGAATCAGTGATTTTGTACAGGTTCTTCAAGTTGAGAAAAGTATGTCTGATGTATGCCCTCTTCCCATGAATGTGACATGGCATAAAGATTTGATTCCCGTAGGGTCAATTGCAAAAGATTGGATGTCTGAAGAATTTGTCAATATGCTATTACTACTGTCTTCTACTCATGACACGGGAAAATGCAACTATCTCTTGGAGGTACTTGATAGATTGTGGGATGATTATTTCAGTGATAAGGTTACCGGCTTCTATTTCACTTCCAATGGAGAAAGGAAAATTTTTGATTCATCATTCAGCAGAATCCTTTGTGATGTTCGATGGATAGCATCAAGTCTCGATAATGAGCTCCACTGTCCAAGGGAGTTATTCCATGATTGTGAGGCTGTGCGCTCAATTTTTGGTGGTAATGCGCCTTATACTGTTCCCAAGGTTAGTGATATTGACTGAATTTGCGGTAGAGATCTTGAGTCCTAAATAGAATGTCTTAAATCAGTCTCGTTTAATTGTATTTTTAGTACTCATCACACTTTTGAGGTTTTTGTTGGTCTAGCACTCTACCAAAAGAAAATAACCCAGAAAAAAAAGTAAAAAAGTTTAACCTCAGGCTTATTTTTGGATGATTGACAAGATAGTCTATAGTTTTATCTGAAGAAGTTGCTTAACCTGGTAATTGTCTTGTCAGTGAAACATTCTTACGAGGAGATTTGACCTGCTAATTTTCATGTCAATGATTATTTATATGCATATCTACTAATAACAGCTTAGCCCATACCAAAAATATGATGTGGTTGATTTTTCACATATACTGGTATAATGAACTAACTCTTCTAATTTGTGCAATATTATTGCTATTGTAGAGAATTAACTTAGTGGACAGCCTAAACATGATTTATTTTATGCCATCCAAGGCTTGGTTCAATGGTAGAACAGTGTGGGATGTGTGGTAGCTTAGGCACATGTTACGATCTTGAATCTTGCTGGTGAACCAGTCTGGTATTTAAGTGGAGAAGATTTGGTTAGGTCCATTATCCACTGGGTTCCGAAGCTAGAAAACAGTTGATTTCGAGGTTATCTCAAAAGAAAAGAAAAATGGTCTAGCTTTATTTTAATGATTTTTTCTAGTTTAGTTTCACCGTATTGTCTTCACTAGCACTACCTTTTCCCTGGTTTTGGTTAGAGAACTGTATGACTTAGAAGCCAGCTTGAGTTAATTTGACTTCCAGGACAAGCTAGATTTCGTTTCTGATTTTTCTATTATGCTCAATTATTGTTCTGTTTTTAGCCAATATTTGCTTGTTGAGAAGATCCCTTATTTTGTGTTAGTTCACATTTGTGAAATGCTTGTTTTTATTTATGTTCCATTGATATGTGATAGTACCTTTATGATATTACTTTAACTTCTTCCTGGTACAGGGTAGCACCAAAAACATATTTTTGCTTGTGTTTTTAGCTTGAATTTGGTTTGACTTTCCCTGTCATCGCTCTTAGTTAGAGCTAATGCTTCTTTTTGTGGGACAGGTGAGAAGTGAAAGATTGTTAACAGCTCTTGGTTTGAAAACCCAAGTAACAGCCGATGACACGCTATCAATTCTTAAAGTTTGGAGAGCCAAAGCTCCCTTGAGAGCTAGGTATTTGATCTTCCTTCAGCAGAAAGCGATGTGAATACAGCAAGATGGTTTATGCTTTCATTTACTGAAAAAAAAACATTGTTTTATCGTTTCAGCTATTTCTTTTCCTATGGATTTAAATAAGAATTAGTCAACTAAAATACAAATAGTGTATGCTGCATGAATTGGTCACATATATCACATACTAAGGTTGGTGGTAATGGTCTGCTATATCTGATTAATCGATAGTCATTTCTTTTTCTTTTTCTTTTCTTTTTAAGTGAAGATCATAGTGTATAATAACTACCTATTATTTATTGGGTAGTTAATAACTACCTAGTTTCAAAAGAGTGTATAATAACTACCTTCATTTAGTACATTGAAGCCTAGTCAAACTCGTTAAGATGGCCTTTTGACTCCTGTTTATATTGTTTTCCTCAAAATGGTCAGATATTTGTTAGTCCTACTGAAACCCTAAAAAAAATGGACTCCGTTTTTTTAAATAAACCGAAGCATGGCTACAGAATTTTTAGTGAGAAAGCATTATTGATATTGTTGCTTTGATCGTACCTGTCTGCATGGGAGGCTGACATTGAGCTCAGAATGATATTCTTTCTGTGTGTTCCTGTTTCCCTTAAATGTATGCCTGTCTCGTAGAGGTGTCTTGTAGAGGTAACTATTCTCTTTCTACAAGAAAAGAAGGAAAGCTAGAACAAATGAATTGTCTAGTGATTGCCTCTTTCAATGTTTAATCAGCAATAGTCAAGCCATAACATGTTTCCTTTCAACAATTTTAGGGTCCTGAATGACTAAATGAAATAGAAAATTCTAAAATTTTAAGCATGTCCTTCATCATGAGATCTTCTTCGCATAATTATTTTGAACTTGAACACTCATCCATTGAATTCTATTTAAAAAAAACACTCATCCATTGAATACTTTTTTCAGTGTGTCACAAATGTCCAGATTTTACACATTCATGTGGAATACGATGAATACTTCTGAGAGAAAAGTGGTTGAAGAATTACGTGATGCGCCTTGTGTGTTTATTCCTTTGAAGTTTGGTGCTTCACTTGAAGATGCTGTACCTGGTGTTCTGTTGTCACTTAAAGAAGTCTTTTGGTGCGATTCAACTGGTTCTGTGGACCAAGTGAAGATGGTCAATACAAAATTTGTCCAACAACATCCTGTTACCAGAATATTATGTAGCTTGTACCCAGGCCTTCATGACTTTTTTGTTAATAGATGTGGAGTGGATGAGTTCCCTCATTTCCATGGATACCTTCAAATATTGCTGCATTTGTCTGCGGTTGCTTTACCTTTACAAGAAGCTAAGAAGGTAAGCCATCTTTTTTTTCCCTTATAAACTTAATTTGTCATAGTTGGTAAAATGAATTTTCTGCTAACAATGCCAGGTTTTGGTTAGCTCTGAGGTTAAAAATGATTGCACATTTGTTTTTCAGGTTTTCCATATATTTCTCAAGTGGGCTGATGAGCTAAAATCTGGCTCTTTGAGATTTGAAGATGTTGATTTCTTGGAAAAGAGTCTTAAGGAAAAGCAGTACCTGATTCTTCCCACTGCAAAAAATAAATGGGTATCTCTCAACCAATCCTTTGGGCTCATCTGTTGGTGTGATGATGATAAGTTAAGAACAGAATTTGAGCATTTTGATAATATTAACTTTCTCTACTTTGGGGAACTCAATGATGAGAATAAGGAAATTCTCCGAACAAAAGTTTCGATCTTCATGCGTAGAGTTAATATTCCTTCTCTTTCAGAGGTAAGCAAACTTACACCCTTCCTCTCTTTTCATTCTTGTCCACATGCATATCAGATTAAGACTAGATATTTCTGAGAGAGATGACATATGTTCCCAGTGGATTCTCCTACATAAATGGGCCAGTCTGCTCCATTTTTCATTGTTTACAATTTCCTGTCTTTCTTCCAGATTAACTTGAACTTTACTATCTATTTGGTCAATAGAAGTTTTTTCACTAAGACCATCCCAAATAAATTGAAGAACTTTTTTATTATTGGTGTCATCGATTTTGTATTTTATGTAATTGTTTTTAATATGACCTTTTAATTGCTTCAAATAATTACTCACAAATAATCCTAACTAAAAGCAGTCAGCTCTTTCAATCTCAACTTTGAGAAATTGGATTAATGCAACATTATTATATATTGGATGTTGAGATTAGTTGCTTTAAGCATAAATTGATTTTTATAGTTTTTAACTTCATACCTTTTTATTGTTTTTTAAATTTTCCTATACTTGTGGACTTTACTTCAAAGAAGTGCACACTCACTTTTTGGTTTTCTCTTCAAGCCCCAGGGACCTTGTTGTTTCTCTGTGCTTTTCACTTCCAAAAACATTGTTCAAAAGTTAGCTGATCGATGCCCAAAATAAAGCCGAAGACTCATTAATTTAATTCTTGTAGATGGAATTATGTAATGCTTTGGGTGGACAAAGTAGTTACAAATTGTAACTTCTTGGAAATTCCTGATATGTAATGCTTAAGCTGATAATGGTAATTATAATGATTTGAAGTTGGTTCATGGTTGGATGTCAGGGAAATAAGCCTCCAAGTGGCTCTTTTATCCTTGAAGTTGTCAGGTCTAATACAACTCAAATATTTGAGCAAATAAGATTAACCACTCTACTATTACAACTTATCTGATCTAATGACTGGCAAATTGGCAATGGGTGCCAAAAGAGTAATACTAGTTCATCTGCTTAATTGATTTCCATTTTTTCTCTTTTTCAACCTAATTATCTTTTGTTGGAGGTATGAATGAATTCTTAAAAATTCTGGTATGATGATTTCTTTCATTTGAAATCGCAACTGACAATTTGATCAAGAAAATGAATAGGCACAAGTCAGAACATGATGTTGTATGAAGGAAAAAAAAAGTCCTTCAACACAATATAGATCTTGATATTTATCAACTTCTCAAATCTGACAATAATTTTTTTCTAGTTCAAATGTGTATCAAGTATTCTAATCAATATGGTTTCCTTTCCACTTTGGAACATTTATATAGGAACTCATTTACTTCCTTTGTTTCATATTGATCGTCTTATTTACTATTTTGGGTTGTTCCAATTGTGTCCACTTCCATAGAACGGCTATTTTCCCATACTATTCAATACTTTCATACCATCCTACTATCAAAAAGGTACCATTAGGCCCAATCTTTCTCAACGTTAACCTCTCTTTTGCAGGTTGTAACACGTGAAATCATATATGATGATCCAACAGACACTTGTTTTATAGCTTCAATGGTTAACTGGGCCCTCCCATATGCTCAACGATATATGTATAACAATTACACAGACAAGTATTTGCAGCTCAGCCAGTCTGTATTTGAGAACTTGAGATGCCTACAGATCGTTGTCGTTGAAAAGCTGTTCTACAGGAATGTTATTAGAAGTGTCCACATAGAATCAGAGAAACAGTTTGAGTGCAATTGTCTGCTAGAGGTATTTTAACATGCCAGCATCTACGGATACTTTTATCAATGGAATGTTTCATACTTGAGATTTCTCTTATTTGAAAAGCTTGTATTGTATTTGAATATTCATTAAAATATGTCCTTGTTGGGATGACTGAGTGGCTAAAGCTTCCGGGAGTATCAGCTTGGTGATCCTAGGTTCAGATCTTCACTATTACACTCATTGTGCACCCATCTTCTCTAGCCTGATTACACAACTTCTTGGCTTGTGAGGTCTAGCAAGTTGCTCTATGAATTAGCTGAGCTGTTTGCAAGCTGTTCTCGACACCTCCGTCCAAAAAAGAATTAGTTGGACCTTTTAAGATAAAAGGATTACTATGATGATTTTTATTTTTATTTGAAACTGGTAACTTACTATGATGATATTTTTTTAATCATCACTACTTGTGTTTTTTGGGGACTAAGGGTCAGTTTTGAAATATATGAAATTGAAGACTGCTTTCTGCATATTTCAAGACTGTAACACATACTTCTAATATACTCTTGTTTATTTCTTCTTGAGCTCACTCTAATGGTGGGCAGGTTCTGGTGTGAAAGATGGCCTTGACACCATCGTCAAAAGGAAAAATAGTTGACTTTCAAGTAAAATGATTACTACTTCTTGTTCCTCATTAAAAGAGGAAAAAAATACTTCTCTGTTCCAATTTGTGCGTCGTACTTTACTTTTTAGTCCATTTCAAAAAGGCTGTATCTTTCCTTTTTTGGCAACTCTTTAACTCCAACTTTCCATGTGGTACGTTTAAGACCACAAAATTAAAGGACATTTTGGTACATCCTACATATCTTTTGTTTAAGACACAAAATTCAAATTTCTTTTTTAATTCTTAAACTCCGTGCCAACTCAAAATCAGCCAAACAAATTGAAATGGAGGGAGTAATAGATAACTCTTTTTTCAGTTCGTGGGAACTGTCCTATTTGCCATTTTTCTTTTGCCCGACTCGTGGAGATCTAACATGATTACAAGTGCATATATAACACTTATTTTGGTATATGCTTTTTGTATCTGGTTTCTGTCTATTTAGTTGTCAGTAAAATCTTATCCCTTGTTAAATGGTAAAACAAATATATAGATAACTTGTTCATTTTCACTCTTTCACAGGGAAACATCTTGTATGCCACTCGAGGATCAGATTCTCATTCAATATTCATGGAGATTTCTCGTTTGTTCTATTCTAGAGCTCCTGACTTGCACTTAGCGAACTTTCTTCATATGATCACGACAATGGCAAAGTCAGGTTCCACTGAGGAGCAAATTGAGTTTTTCATTTTGAATAGCCAGAAAATGCCCAAGCTTCCTGTAGGTGAATCTGTTTGGTCACTTTCTAACATTCCATTGTCAACTGATAGTGTGACATGGCTGATGACTAGTTGTGCTTCTAAAACAATTAGTGAGACAAACACTGTGAATTCCAAGAACAAACCTGGAGGCAACTCATATTGCTCAACTAGGAAAACTGATCATGGTGGCCATGATTCTCGTGCAAGTGTTATGAAGACACAGGCAGCCAGTAGCATCCAACCAAGGAAGGAAGAGACTAGCAAAGAAGTTATAGAAGAAACATCTACTCAGGTTCCAACTCAGATCACTTGCGTTAGCAACGATCCAGCAGCCTGTGCAGACTGGAAAACTGAACATAGTTTCCATGGTTCTTGTGCAAGTGTTATGAGGACACATGCAGACAGTTATATCCAACCAAGGAGGGAGGAGACTATTGAAGAAGTTATAGAAGAAACATCTGTACTGGTTCCAACTCAGATCACTTGTGTTCACAGTGATCCAGTACCCGCTGATAGGAAAACTGGTCATGGTTTCTATGGTTCCCATGCTAGTTTTATGAAAACACAGGCATCCAATGATATCCAACCAAGAAAGGAGGAGACTGTTGAAGGAGTTATGGCAGAAACATCTGCTCTGGCTCCAACTGAGATCACTTGTGGTCGGAATGATCCAGCACCCACTGTTGACAGGAAAACTGATCATGGTTTCCGAGGTAGTGTTATGAAAACACAGGCAGCTAGTGGCATCCAACCAAGAAAGCCGGCTTCAACTGAGATCACTCGTGGTCGCAATAATCCAGCATCTGGTGCAACTTTACTAGGTTCACGAGATACTGATCATGTATGTAATAGGGTCGTATCTTCTACTATCAACGCTTCAAGTAGTTCTGCTTATAATGTGACTATACCACAAGATCTGAATTATAGTTCATTTGATATGAGAGAAAGAGGTCAGCCTTCGGTAGGCATGGGTTATCCTCAACAGGCATCGTTAACTGGCAGATTCTCCAGTCATGTACATAATGTGTTGGTGCCGTCTACTGTGAATGCAGCAATTAATAACGTGACAGCACCACAAGACCTGAACTATAATTCATTTGATGCCAGAGAAAGAGTTCAGATGTCTTCTGGCATGGTTTATCCTCAACAGCCATTGTCAACTGGCAGATTCTCTGATCATGTACATAATGTGCTGGTGCCGTCTACTGTGAATGCAGCATTTACTAATGTGACAGCACCACAAGACCTGAACTATAATTCATTTGATGCGAGAGAAAGAGTTCAGTTGTCTTTTGGCATGGTTGATCCTCAACAGGCATTGTTTACTGGTAGACTCGGAGAATCTGCTGCATTCAATTACTTTGTGGGGAAACTTGGCAAGCCTTTTGTGAAATGGGTTAATGAAACTAATGAGACGGGGCTTCCTTATGACCTTCTTGTGGCAGGTAATGAGTATATAGAAGTAAAGGCAACTAGATCAGTGACAAAGGATTGGTTCCATATTACTTTGAGGGAATGGCAGTTTGCACTTGAAAAAGGTGAACTTTTTAGCATTGCACATGTTGTATTATCACCTCATAATGCAGCAACAGTGACTGTTTACAAGAACCCAGCCAGACTCTGTTGTCTTGGTAAACTACAGTTAGCTCTTATAATACCAAAGTGATAAACTTTTTAAATTGTATACAAGTCTAATTCATCTTTCAGAATTAGATGATGATAGAATATGATGAGAAATGCTTGCATCATTCACGAAATCAAGTCAATTACTTTATCTTGGATCAACCCAATTTTATGAATGGAAGTTATCTCTAAAGCTAAATCTTCTTGATATAACTGGCTTTCTCAATATGTAGTTTCATTAGCATTGACTCAGGACCAAGCCAATCTCGATTAAGAAAAAGTTGTATTAAATAAGGATGGATGTAGGTTGACTGACATCTTCTTAACCTTAGACTGTTATTTAGTAACTAATGTAGCAGGAGTTGAGATGCCATGTACATACAACTAAAGCCAGAGTTCTTGGTCCTGTAAGTTCATAGTGTCCTCTTATAACAATTATGGACTGAAGAAGCAGAAGATATTAAATTTCACTCTTTAATTTAGACTTCTACATCATTTATAGTGTCAACGATGACTTCCCAGATGAATTTGCAAGTGATTCAAATCAACTGATTGGTGACAATAGTGTAAAAGAAGTTTTAATGACCATAGGTACACACGGGTGAGAAAAGGGGAAGACGCAGTCATAAGCTGTATCAATGAGCTACATAAATCATACAAACTACCATGTAGCGTGTTCATGTAGCAGCAAAACATATTTGCAAATTTTCAAGAGTAGACAAAAACTTCATCAAAAAAAGAATCAACTAGTTAATCCATGTCATCTTCTGTGGGAGTGTAAAATATGGTACACTGGAAAACCACTAATTGTACAGTCAAAAATTAACCACTATTCGGTCGAGTCAAAACTATTCCAGACTTTCATTTACAATACATTCTGCAAAATGGGAAAAGAGAAAAAATTGCAAGTGCTTTGCTTTGTGCTCACCAGAGCCATATCCTGCACATGTTTGGTATTACAGGCTCAGCTCAAAAGAGAAGTGACTTCTGCTACTGGGTTTTTGGTTTCTCGATCTTCACATATGGGAAAAATCCAAACAAGTGCTTGATTTTGGGATTCCATTCACGTTGCTGAGCACGGCAATACATCAAGAATGTATTTGCAAAGTACGAGTTGAAGCCCATTAAGACATGCCAAACTGCATGGCCCTGT
The DNA here is from genome assembly GCF_000226075.1 of Solanum tuberosum. Lineage (NCBI taxonomy): Eukaryota > Viridiplantae > Streptophyta > Magnoliopsida > Solanales > Solanaceae > Solanum > Solanum tuberosum. The sequence goes on along the minus strand of NW_006239260.1, from coordinate 553,206 downwards.
GGATTAACGTACCAGCCCTGGATTTGCTTGCAGAATAATCGATCACATAGCCAGCAAGCAGCTCCGATCAATAAAGTTGCCACGTATAACTTTGCGAGGCGCTTTGCCAATGTGTCTTCTGTATGAATGTAATACTTATATGCACGAGGAGCGCAAAGAAGGCACAATAGTGCATAGTGTACTTTGAAACCAATGCCAAAGCGAAGCTGTGAATGCACAATGGCAAAGAGTGCACCATAAAGGAACAGAAAGGTGGGCATCGTACTCCGATAATGCCAATCTGGTGAATATAGGATATAGATATACAGAAGCATCTCCCAGACCATTGGTGTCTCATCACCTTGCTGTTGCCTGCCAATTTAATACGTGAATCATAGTACAAAACAATAACGGGACACATAAAAGCAGGCAGTAGTTTCAAGGGAGATTAGTTTCAACACTGTTGTCTCCTAGAATGCATAGAGAAACCCTTATTTGAAAGTATGAAGGACTGTGTCTAGCAAAAAGGCAAGAGGCACTGAAGGTGGCACTTGGTATATGATTCACAGTAAGCTTTATGTTGTAATGCAGCCCCATTACAAATATTTTCCATCTGGGAACACGACATAAATAACAAGACACTTTCACAGAACCAATACTGTCGATATCTTTACAAGTGAAACCTTCCCCTCCCAACTAATTACATCGAAGTCAAAAGTTGGGAGGGAATTTGTATATGTGGCTGACTGAGATTTTGCTTTATTAGAATTATATAGAAATACTAAGCTATTGTTATGGCATATTGACGTAGACTTTCCTAAAACGACACAAATCAGTTGGTCTATCACTATTTCTATCATGGAGATTATTACTTAATGCGCTAGAAACTTCTTGACAAGATCAAACCATGCATCCTTGTGCTCCTCTTTCCCACTCTCTTTTAGAAAAACAGAATTAGCTTTGGCACTTCTATAGTTTTCAAGAATCAGTAACTAGGAGATTTGGAATATTGAGTTGTGTGGCTTGTACAATAGATAGGATCATCCTACCAATAAAGTGAAATAATATGCATTTGGCGCCCATCAACAAGAAATATGCCAATCAATTTTTCAAAAGAAAGGTAGTGGCGAAACAGATTAGATGACGTTGTGACTACCACTCACTCAAACTTTACAAGCTAATACTTTAGATACCAATATACAAGAAAATAAGAAAAATTCCAAATCTTCTACCTGTGTATTCTCTAACAGGTTCAGTCTATAAAAAAAAACATGACCATAGAAAAATCATACAAGAAGGGGGGTGGCGCACAGAAGGCGGTGACCTCATTCCAGCAGGAGATTACTGCTAAGTGCCCAGACTCTTCAAAATATCAAAAGGTGTGTCTCGGGTCCTTCAGAAGTAGTGCATTTTTGGAGGATCCGACACAGTACGGCAACATTTGTGAAGAGTCTGAGCAACATAGATTGGCTGATAGGTCAAGATACAAGTGCTCATTTGCATAAGGTATGGGAAAGTTGTAATCACATTAGCACGCATAATATAATATCTTCAGTTTAGCGTCTTCCTGTTCATATATAGCTCTACAGAGGTTTACACTCTATTTCCTCGTACTTTAGCAAACAAATCATGATTAAAAGAACACATACATACATACATGTCTATTATACACCTAACAAATTTTACAGAGAATCCAACAGAAAGAATGGAGAGAATGCTTACATCTGGCGCAAAGTGGCATGATATGTCATACTCCCCAAGGCAAGTATTATGTTTGACATATGAAGGACACTGAACCTTTTCTCAAACCGTTGTCTAAGGGCATTCACAAGACCAATAAGAGCCAAGAGAATGCATGGGATATTTGAAATGGTGTTGAAGAATTCTGCAATATAGGATGACTGCACATAATTTGGCTCACACCACTCTTTAGATGTTACAGGGCCCCAAAAGAATATGCCATCTTCCATTCTGCGATCTATCTTGAAAAAGTCAGCTCGTAGGCACTTGCAGTCTACGTTGCTCGGACTCTTTAAAAATGTCATCGGGTGTGTGTCAAACCCTTCAAAAGTAGTGCATTTTTAAAGGATCCAACACGGGTGCCGCAACATTTTTGGAGAGTCCGTGCAACTTGGCTTGCAGTATTTGATGCAAGTAAATTACTCAAGCATTTTAGCATGTCTCAATAGTTAAAATTTAATTAAAGAGATTCAAATTTTCTAAATATATCCTTAGAAGGATTATAATCAGCAATATTACATGTGAATGACCAAAAAAAATTGTAGCACTAACGATTATAATCTTCAATACAAATACTACGCACACAAACAATGATCTTTGATGAACCACAGAATGGACACAACATGAAACTAAAGAAGGAGAAAGAATAGGGACCGAAGAACTCGAGACAAAAATGAGTCATGTTATCCACATGACACTGGAACACAGGATCTCTGTATAGAGGTTATACTAGTGCTCATGGCAGTTTAAGTGACACTTCTTTAATGTTAACTTCAGAAAATTATCCACAATCCTTAAAATTTTGCCTCAGGTCTAAAAAAGCCGTGAACGCTTGAGTTTGATCTCGAATAACTTCTTGTTCTTTATGTCTAGCTCTTTTATACTCTCTCTCTCAAATTTACTTTACGTGACTTTGGCAATCAGAATTCTGAGATTAAATATCACACACAAAATTGGCTAAATTGACCATCAAAGACAACTTATATCCCTAAAGTGGGTCATAAATGGAGTAAATATGAAGAATGCATACTTTATTTCTCCTTATCAAAAGATTAATAGACAAATCTCTTTCTTTTCCAATGCACATTTCTTAAAACAAATATATCCACTAAAAACTGTAACATATTTGCTCCCATGGAAGACCGGATGAGATCAATTCTAGTGGGAAGATCAAATATATTGCTGAACTATTATACCTACTTAGAGGTTGATATTGCTTGAATTTTTCTCCCAAGAAACACTACCACCAACTTTTAAGTAAAAGTTGCTCAATTTTCAGTTATAGTACAAACAAAAAGAAAGTCTCTCCATTTTTCCATATGCACCAGAAGTGGGTACAAACCATTAAAAATAGTGTACAATAAAGGACTGATTCAATTAGAAAACTCCATAGTGATCTAGCACCCACAGTACCGACAACGGTAGTTGCAAAAGACAGAAAAATGAACCTTCCTACAATTTGTTGAAAAACAAAGGGCTTATTCTTTCAATTCTTCTCTAATTGAGTGCATAGATGAAAAGATCAGTAGGTGCTTATAGGTCAATTGACTGAATGTACAACAGACACCTAAAAACTAATTTAATTAATTATGATACAAAAAAAGAAAGTCAAACCAAAAGCATGACACAAATACTTCCACTTAGAGAAACCACTTCAATACAAAACTTCCTAGACTAGTCGTCCCTCAAAAAAAAATCTAAGAAGAAAGCTTTGCCACAAATCATTAACTCAAGAAGTTAGATTCAAGAGAACTTATTCGGCCCTTTCATGGATTAATAATGTGTGAAACCTTGAAGTTCCATAAATTCAAACTCACTTGAATTAATGTGTGAAACCCATCATCAACATTACCATGAGCTATAAAGCATTCCCCCACACACAATATACCAAGCAGACCTATCTGAAAACCCATCTTCAGCTACAGTTTCGAACTTTCTGTTTTTTTATTTGTTTTTCAATGAAGACTGTGGTGGTGATTATCCCAACTTGCACCTACCTCAACTATCTCTTACAGCACACAACCACAGGTGCAGCAGATAACAACTATACTCTCCTACAGCTTAATCAAACTACAATACCACCATCTGACGTTCTAAAACCCCATCTTTCAGCTACAATCTCAACCTTAATTGTTTTTTATTTTCATTTTTACTGCAGTGGTAATCATTCCACCTCACCCCCACCTCAACTAATCCAAACTGGGCATGTACACCAGATATCATCTATCCTCTCCAACATTCACCCCTAAATACAAAATCAATCAAATCTCCACCAAGCCCACGAATAATTCAACAATCAACAAAACCCAACTCCAAAGATCCGTTTTTTACCCCATTAAACCAACTCCAAATCCTTATACTGCTTAATCAAACTACAATATCACCCTTAACACTATTCCCACATCAAAAACACCCTCAAAATGTAAACCAATCTATCAACATTAGATCCCACAAATAAACAAAAATTCTCCACAAAACACAAATAGCAACATATCAAAAGCAAAATATGCATACGCAATCTTCTATTTATACTAAGAAAAATACAAAAACAAACCTTTCAACGTCAGATCCAATTTCCAAATTCCACCCCAAAAAATATTCCCACAGATTTGCTTCTTCGAATATATATATGTGTGTGCATATACATATATAAACACACACAAGATCTCTCTCTCTCTCTCTCTCTCTCGCTTTCTCTCTCCTCTCTCTCGCTTTCTTCTTTGCTAGGGTTTGAATAATGAGAAGTTAAATTTATTTATTTTGTTACTTTTAAAAAAGAAAAAAAAAAAAAAAGGGGATTCGTTAATCTAGGAATTTTGGAGGGAATCTTTTTATTTTGACACGAGTGAGTTGGTTTGCACGTGTGAATGATATCAACCGTTAGATTGTATTTGGAATAATGAACGGCTCAGGTGAGTTTTAGCTGGTTGGACGACACGTGTAATGTAGCACCAGGTGGTATTTTTTACAGTTTATTATCTCATAGTAAAGTAATTCTCTACGAAAATATTACGAGGAAAATGAGTAAATTTATGAGCATAGATTAATTAGTATGGCATTTGGTTGAATAATTTATAATCTCGTGTTCACTCTAAATCGTTAAATTAATTACTGTGTTTGTGTTTGATATGTTGAATTGATGGATAAGAGAATAGAATTGATTTTGAGAAGCGTTTTAAAGAAGAATGTTAGGTTTCAGGTGAAGAGGACAAGAAGAATTTATTTGAATCTATTGTAAATCATAACAAATTAAAATTAATCTTAGACGTAGTAATTCAGTTATTATATAAATAATTGAACTTTGAATTTCAGAGTCAAATTTAAAATTTGAAGTTTAGAAATTTTATAGCTTAGTATATGCGCATATTTGGCGAATTCCTCAACAATTAACAATTCTATAGCTTACTATATGCGCATATTTGGCGAATTCCTTAACAAATATATCAGATTTAAATCAAAGTTACTATATTATGTTAAACGTGCACTTATTCCTTAACAAATATATCGAATTTAAATCAAAGTTACTATATTATGTTAAACATGCACTTCTCATACTAGTACCGCCTCCGCAACACTCAAATTATAACTAAATTGACTTACACATTTGCAAGCTGCATAATCGTGTCAAGGAGCATGAGCATAAGTAGTATGATTTCAATTGAATCCAATATTTTCGACACTAAACATAGAGATACATATACACGGAATGCCACTCGAACAAAATATTAAGTTCTAAATCCACAATTTCCAAGTAAAATGGGTTCAAGACGAAGAACTTTAAAGGTTGAATACATCAAATTTAAATTATGAATTCGTCTCTGTTCATACAACATAAAGAGAGAATGGGATTGGTAATCAAGAAATGCTTGAGATACACATTATTGCATTCCTTACATTTGCCAACAGTAAAAGCTCAAAAAAATGGAAGAGAAAAGGAAAAAAAAGGTTTGTTGTATATAGTATGTTATAATTCCTTCTGTAAGGAATGAGTATAATTATACCATTTTTGTGTGCCTCATCTAGAGACTTGCCTCAATGCATTGGCAAACTCTTCAACTGTTTCGTTTCCACTGGTGAAGGTGATCAGTGGGCTCTCTGGTGGAACGACGTCTTCTCTTAGGTAGCTCCCTGATGTTCTTAGCAGATTTTCTGAACCTTCCTCGACAGCACCTTTCAAGATCAGTGTTTTGTGAGTTCCGGATATAAGTTCTTCATAATCTGTGTCTCCAGTTTCACCGAGGATGACACACATGTTTGCAACGTTCAATCTCCAGCGTACAAATAGATACCTACAAAAATGACATAGTATCAAAAGCATGCTAGTTATGAGCAAGGAAAGTACTCGAAAATCCTGATACTCCAACAAAATGTTCCTATATGTAAATTCTTTAGCTAAAGAACATTTCATGAAATCAAATAGTGACCAGTTTTCCGTGTATAACAGATATTTGTTGTATTATTCTTACTTGTTTAAAGCAATATTCGTAATTAAACATTTGTATAACAGACGTTTTCAAGATGAGATAGGTTTGGACTTGCCAACAGTAGTTTACATGCCTTTAATACCAGAGTTTCTTTTTAGTACAACGGGAATAAAAAGGATACTTTTTACTCTTTTGGTCATCTATAGACTTTAGTGCTTCGACTCGTGGATTAATGTCCTATTGAAGCTACCATCTTCTTAACGTATCTCCCTTTGTTAGTAATGAACACTAGGATCCAGAACAAGTTGCACGTCTTTGCTAAAGAACTCCATCAATTTAGCTGCTTTTCAAAAACTGTTCTTTTTTGCGAAAAGTGAAAACAAACGCCTAAATGAATAAGCAACTAAAGCCCCACAATTGTTTTTTTCTTAACAAGTGAAGTTTTTCTCTTTTTAAAATGCTTTGACATCCTAACTTTTGCAATATGTGCATGTTAAACTGAAAAAGATCTGGTCTACATGCTGAAAATATGCAGTTAACACCTTAAGTACGAGATTGACCTGCAATGATGTCAAATGAGATGGGCAGGCTACCGATTGGCAGCCAGAGACTAAACTCTGGTGAAAAAGAAACAAGGTACGCCAACATATTAACATGCTTTTACTACTGACTTAGGCCTTTAATATCAAGCTGGCTGTCATCAATAAATGATGGAAGCTTCTTGTGAACAACTTAGGATTGGCATTGGCATAAATGAGAATATTGCCAAACAAATCGATGAGGTTATTAATCCAAACCAAGGATATGACAACAATATGTGAAATAATTTACAGGTTGACTATTAGCTCATCAATCTGGAACAGTACCTGAGTGCCTGTGACCGAGACGCAAGCAGAGGAACAACTTGCATTCTTGTTGAATTCCTGCAATACATCAAATGGCAGCGAAGACCCCTCATCCTAAGCTTCTGTCTCATATCATCTACCTTCTTTGCCTGATGAAAGATAAAACATATACATGTTACATGAAATACATTAAACTATTTGATATACTGGTTGAATTTCTCGATTCAGAGAAAAAAATATCCACCTTACTGCGATCCTTGATCAAGTAGGAAATGCAATGGGAATTGCTTGATTTCACATCTTCCTCAATAGCACAAGTTACAGATTTCTCCTCTTTACCGTCTTGTGTATTCATTAATTTCCAAATTGTTTTCCTTAAGCCATCGCCACCCCATCGATATTCAATATGTGATGAATAGTCAGGGTCAGGATAAAGCTTTCCATGTTCTTCAGAACTAGTTCCCGGATAAAACACTTCGCTCCCACTGCTACAGATTAAAGCATCAAATTCGGTTACTTTGATGTTCCCGGATTTTAGAAATGCTGCCAATTCGGACATCGACATTGCTGTTGAGATGGCAAATCCTGATACTCTTGCGACCTGTGGATCGGACTTAATGGTCTTAAGAATCTCCTGGATAATCTGAATCATTTTCTTTTGAGGAGCTCCATTTGTGTCATAGCAATCTAGAGCAATTACAATTAATTTACGTCGCCTCCGTAATATGGGATATTTGCTAGGAACATTGTCCTTTTTATCACCCTCAGACTCCTGTTTACTTGTCTCCGGTCTCTTCATTTTGCTTAAAACCCGATTAACTTGGTCTTGTACGGCATCAGCAGTTGCAGATGCATCAAATGATTCATTTAATGATGTCTTTTCTCCGTCAACAGATAGTCGCAAGGACATATCTTGGACGTCTTTGAGTGAATCATTCAGGGACGACTCTTCTGCAGCCAGTTCATCGGACGGATTGTCGGTTTTCCATTGCGGGTGTCTCATTCGACATGCAGCAATTCTAGTTAAGTATGTTCGACAATGTTCGGGCCACGAGAAGAGGTGTATGTTCTTCCAACCATTCTTCCTACACTCGTGCCACAGGTTCTTTTCTGATACTAATTTAAGTAGTGCATCAGAAATTGCTTGCTGATCATGTGGGTCCACAAGCAATCCATTGTTGAGTGCCTGATAAAAAAAGAAGAAGAAGAATTAACCTACATAGCCGTTCACCCAACTGATTAAACTAAATATAGCCAGCAGAGGTATAATATGTGTATGATCGTGTATAATGAGTGTACAATCTATGTATTCCGGCTAGAAAGAGTGAACAGTAAATCTGTCCGGCTATTCATGTAAAGATCCCTACTGAATTGTTTATTTCATTCTTGTATAGCTACAAAAAAAATGTATAAAACGAAAATGATGTTGATCCTTCGAATATATCTAGATGTTCCTTTCCATCGGTACATTTTTGACAACTTTGGACTAGAAATCATGATTAAATTGTTAATAATACAATGATAAACCACAGTAGAAATTGGATTAATGATGAACGGGAGGAGTGAGGGTAATTAAAGTATGGAATGCAGGTCATTTTACCCGATGAATATCGACTGGACCACCATTCTTAGTAGCCACCATAGGAAGTCCATGTGCAGAAGCCTAAAGAATTGTACAGATACACATGATCAAATTTTAGGACATAATAATAACACAGATACTTGAAGAAAATGGATTAAGTTCAGAACAAACCTCAATTAGAGTCAGTCCAAAGGGTTCAACTAAAGCTGGATTTATGAAGACTCCCTGTGAAGTTTATATACCATGAGAACCATCGTCGTAAAGGAAAATATTACACAAATTGCAAGGATCAAAGGACTTAAAGAACCTTCGTTTTGCCAGCGAGACGGTATATCTCTGGAACGTCACTTTGTTTGTGATGTTTTGGGAAAGCAACTTGGCCATAAAGGTCATACCTATCAACTAACTTCAGCACAGTTGTGAGAACACTAGCATTTCCTGCGGACATCTCATCTATGTCATCTCTATTTCCCATTATAAGTGTCTGCATACAATATTTTACCATTGTATTAGTATTTAACAACATGATTTATTCTCAGAAAGTTTAGCAACTGTGTCAAACCAATTTACCAGATTAGCGAGCTCCCTCAGCGGGCGACATTCTCCAAAAGCCTTCACGAGAGTGGTTATGTTCTTCTTTGGGTCTGGTCTGGACAATGCAAGAATCATTGGCTTATGCGGGTTTGTTAGAAAACGCATGACCTGCAAAAAGGTATGTACTTGAGCAGAAAATCATTATTCGAACGTGAGCACCGTGACATTTGTTAAATATTGCTACACACCTCAGACCATATGGTGGGCACTGCTTTAGGAGATTGTCCATCAACATTAGTGAGTGCTGCAAGATCCCCATCAGCATCGGCTGTGTCCTCCTGATCCACAACATTACTGAAGTCCATTCCAGGAGGAATAACCTACAAATTTGTGTCACCAAAAAATTCTCAGAAGCCTCAACCACAAACTTAAATAAGTACTCCCTTCTTTTCAATTCGTTTGTCTGGTTTTGACTTGGCACGGAGTTTAAGAAAGTAAAAAGAATTTTGAATCTTGTGGTTTTAAACTAAAGATATGTAGAATGTACCAAAATGTCATTTAATCTTGTGGTCTAAACATGTCATGTGAAAAGTTGAAATTAGAGTGTTTCCAAAAAGGGAAAGAGACATTCTTTTCTAAACGGACCAAAAAGGAAAGTCAGACAGACAAATTGAAACAAAGGGAGTAATATTTTCTAAATAACAGCAGACAAATAATTTTCCTCGAATGTCTCGAACTTCATGCAGCTGTGTTAGTCAACGCCCTTGTTATATAGTAACCTATAATAGCCCCAATCAGAGCCAGAGAGAGAGAACTATTAACTGTAGAAGGCAGTTGTATGAAAATTTGTTGATGGATGCATTTGTGACTATCTTAGGAACATATCAAATTAACCTAGTTTTGAAGTCACCAGGCACCAGCCCCTATTAGATGCTTCTTGTCAGAAGAGAATAACGAACACCACCGACATCTATCAGCTTAAAAGGGTATGCTTATTTGAAGTGTTTTCTACAAGCATTTGGACTTCATTGATGAGACAATTCGGAACATGAATTTCTTGAGAACAGCAGTGTAAAGATGGATCTTGGGCCTAACTCGGGGAGGGTTGTCCAAGTCCATATAAGGAAGACTAAATTCCCATCCCTTTTCCGATGTGGGAATTCTTAACACCCCCCGCACGCCCAGACCTTGTTTACTGGAGCGTGGACACTATAATATGGGGCCCAACATCGGTGAGCAAAGAATTGGGATGGGCCTAGCTCTGATACCATGTAAAGATGGATCTTGGGCCTAACTCAACCTTAAAAGCTAGCTTATGAGGGGAGGGTTGTCCAAGTCCAAATAAGGAGACTAAATTCCCATCCCTTTTCCGATGTGGGAATTCTTAACACCCCCCGCACGCCCAGACCTTGTTTACTGGAGCGTGGACACTATAATATGGGGCCCAACATCGGTGAGCAAAGGATTGGGATGGGCCTAGCTCTGATACCATGTAAAGATGGATCTTGGGCCTAACTCAACCTTAAAAGCTAGCTTATGAGGGGAGGGTTGTCCAAGTCCAAATAAGGAGACTAAATTCCCATCCCTTTTCCGATGTGGGAATTCTTAACTATAAGAACTTAATGCCGTGAAGTTATACCGCAAGATCTCAAATGTCACGTTACTTTCCTCACATGCCCACTAATACATCTGAACTATGGATCAGCCATATTGATAATCAATTTATGACGACCATGATTACCGGCATCCTTGGCATATGGAAGTCTGGAAATTAGATTTCTCATTCTACCAATTAGGAAAAAACTGTAAAAAAAGACATTATATATATGCATGCATGAGTATATGTCTACATATATATTTCATGAAATGACATTCTTACCGCCATCCTTGGCATGAAGCGACCATGGCAATTGACTCCTCGTCTTGCACGAGCTCTTAAAACTTTCTCAAGTTTTACATCGAATCCATCATATAGTCCCCATTGTTCATCAATCTCCTGTTTGGTGCTCGTGATAACGAGTTCTGCAGCATCCAGCGAGAGCTCCTCACCTTCAATCCTCCTCATGATCCTGTATGTGGAATTAATATCCTCTTTCGATTGCCTCGCTTGCTTGATAAGCTGTTCTAGCTTGTTTCTACCAAGTGAATGTCCTGTTAGGACCATCGGAACATTTAAAGCACCTGAAAGGAGAGCAGCACTATCCCCTGCATCTGCATAATGACCATGGATTACATATGGCCAAACAGGTTGGCCTCCACCTATTTGTTCACCCAAAGCCTTTGACATATTAATGATGTGTGCAAGAGCTCCATCTACAAACTCCTGAATATGAGGCCATAGCAATTCTTTCCGGAGGTACTTATCACGAGGACCAAAGGGTATCCTTATGATATAAGCTCCACTGCTTTCTCCGAGATCAGTGTCATCACCATCTTCAGGACCAGTGTTTAACATCTCTGTGGGCTCACCATAGCTCCAATCTACTTCAGTTGACGCGATTTGGCGAGTGAACAGATCAACTCTATATACACCAGGCATCTTAGCAAGTGCTTTAGCAAGCTCCACAACATATTTAATCTGAAAATTGGATACACTACGGTAAGGATCTTATGCAAAGAAGGCAATTCGGAAAGAAGTTATTGCCATATCATGAAGGTGATGTAGTTTACCTGACCACCTGTATCAGAATCACGACCAAGCTCCATATTTTCACCTCGGACCAATCCATGCAAACTGGTCAAGAAGATAAGTAATTTAAAACTTATACCCCCTATAGTTACTAGCTTAGGCAAACATTTATAGCCTTAAAGGAAGTTCAGATTGAAAGTGCCATCACTTAAAAAATATATCTATATAACCTGAACTAGGACTAGTCAGTACAAATTTAAAAAGAAGAACATTCCGTTACGATATGACGATTCAAATCTGGAAACAAACATTTGAAATCTACCCAAGTTTGCATTACCTAACTAGGATGATATAAAGCTTCTTTTCCTTGTTACTGTCTGACCACACTTCCAAATTGGAAAAGTTCCTCTGAAACCTTTTCCTCGGGCTGTCAAGTGTTGGTGTCTCCCCTAAAACATCACCCTTTTCCCCTTCAGATAAGTCTTCTGACATGTCCTCTGTAACATCTTTGCGTCCTTGTTCTCGTTCCAATCTTCTGTTTGCAGACCTCTGGAGGTCTTCCCATTCCAACTATGAAAAGAGTGGAATGTATCAGAAAAATAATTCCAACATAATGACATATAGTTACATAAATTGCAAGAGAATAAGAGACAGCATTTAATCCAACAATGACTAACTTTCAGCAACTAGCAATCGAGGGCTTAGATTTAAAACAACCTCAAACTAGAAATGATCAAATCCTCTTCTTGAAATAGTAAATAACCACAGAATCTTTACACATGCATGTATCTCCCGTGATGGAAGCAGGATTTCACCAAGAGTATATAGTAAAGAAAAAACTGTCCTTGTATATACAGTGTGCTTTCCGGGCAAAGGTGGTTCGGATGTATCTATACAAGTCAAAAACCTCTGGCTCACTTCCTTTTTCCTTATATTTGAAAAATTTATCAAATTTCGTCTATTTTAATTACACTACAAATTGAATGCTTAGTCCTATATCTGCAAATGTACTGAAATAACAATCTAAGCTACATTTTGCAGATACATACACAAACATGTAGGTAAAGATTTCATGAACCCCAGAATATCACATTTTCCTTCCATAAGAACACAAAAAGTACAGTTACAAATCCCGGCTGAGACCCAAAAGAAAAACAATGAGTATTGAGTTACTCGGTACCTGTGCTTTGTGCTAGTGGGAGGAGGCAAGGAGCTACCTAGTGGATTAGTCAAAGTGCATGAGAGCTGGCCCGAACACCACCATTAAAAAAAACATATGAAAAAACAAATGGACAAAGGAACTATATTGCTCAAACTCTCCAAAAATGATGCCACATCCGTGTCGGATCCTTCGAAAATGCACTACTTTTGAAGGATCCAACACGCACTCGCCGACATTTTTGAAGAGATCGAGCAACATAACAAAGGAATATCCAAATATCATGCTTGAGAAGATCCAGAAAACACATTGCACAACACACAAAGACAAAAACTTTACCAATGTCCCTTTATTCCACAACCCCAAACAAGTCACAAACACACAAAAAAAGCATGGAGCATAATCAAAAGTCAAAACCATTTTGACATTCACCCAACTCAAGAAATGAGCAGTGCTATAAAACACAAATAAAAACAACAAAGAAATCCCAGAGTAAACTTCTCCACATTCATCAAAATCTCAAAACTATATAAACACACTACTCCCTCTGTCCCAACTTATGTGAAAGTTCAATATACAAGGGTCAAAACACTTAATTCTGACTATGAATTCTTGTATAGCTTCTTCAAAATATTCTAAAATAAAATTTACTTATTTAACAACGAGGCGAATTCAAAATATTTTGAAAAAATTGAGAAAACTATAATTGAAAACTATTTGACTCCCCGAAAAGCAACACCACCACATAAAATGGGAGGGAGAGGGTATTTCACTACATCTTTTGCATGGAAACATAGAGCACTCAAGGTTCAATTTCCCGCGAAGACGAAAACACTAAATAATTTCCTTCTATCTATCCAAGCCTTGGACGACAGAGTTACCTGTACCAATGGGAGCTTACAAGTGCGCGTGAAATTAATCGAGCTGAGCATAAATTAACCAAGACACCATGATTATAAAAAATAAAATCACCAAAACATAAAGCACTAAGGTTCAATTCCCAACACAAATAAAAAAAACATATAATCATTTCTTCCTATCTATCCAAGCCTCGATAAACACAATCAATCAATACCAATGACACATAACTAATAAAATTAATCGAAATACGTGCAAACCTGTTTCTTCTTGCGAGCAAGATGCCAAATGCGCCAACACATATTCTCCAATCTTGAACTTCTCTCCCTTGTATTCCTTGTAGCTACAACTTTTATCCATGTTCTATGAAGATCAGTTTCATCAACCCCTGTAACAACTTCTTCAACAAAATATTTTGTTGGATTAAAATTAGCCCTTTCTGCCAAATTCAAATGTGATGATGTTGTTGTCGATGATGGTGTTTTATCCTCAATAGCTGAAGCTCCAGTGCTCAATATAGCTTCTAAATAACCATTTATCCATTCATTACCAGCCATTTTTTGCTATTTCTCACTTACCAACCTCAAAAAAATGAAAAACAAAACAATGGGGTTCACTAAAAGATTGAAAAGATTCAATCTTTACATCAAAGATTGGATTTTTTTTCAAAAAAATTAAAATTCTTGAAAAAAAAAATTTTGAATTTTTTTTTTGTGGGTGTTCTTGAAAATGGTGAGATATGAAAGAGAGATTTTGTATGAAGAGGGAAAAAAAAGGAGATGACTACATGGCAGTTGAAGGTGGGCCCATAGAGTGACACGTGGAATATAATTTTTTAAGGAGGGGAAATGACACAAATTTTAAGGTTTGTGCGATTCCCAATGCGAAGTGGGCGCCTGCTTTGGATCGGATGAAGAGAGGTTTAAGGAGAATTTTATGGCTTTTTTTAGGTTTTTAAAAAAAAATATATATATATATATATATATCTTGGTGGAAAAAAATATGAAATTTTGACTTAGAAATAATGGTCGAGAACATACTGTATCATTTTCCCGAGTTTCTTTATATGAATTATTAGATTTTTATTTATTTATTTAAATCTTCATTAACTATACACAATTCGACTAATATTCGTTGTTACACTCTTTTGTTTTGGTGCAAGTTCTATAAATTTCATGTTTTTGGTATTTTACTCACTTTTTATCATCTCTTTGATCTTTGTTGTATAGTTTACATATAGGCTATAGCAAGTGCTCATCTTTAGGTTTGAAATTCAATGACCACATACAATTGTTTGGTATTTTTTTTCTTATCATATAGTATATAATTATGTTTGTAAGTATGAAATCAGAGAAATTAAATGAAGATGTTAAAAGGAATGGGGCATACTTTAAATTACATGTTTAATGCGTTATATATAATTATTTTTTGACTCGATTATGAGCTTCGTTAAACTTTATCGATTTGCAATACGACTTATATCTTTTTGAAGTAAAACAATTAGTACATAATTGAAAATATATTTTAGTCACATTAGTACACTTATGTTCCTATGCTTTCTAGGAATCTTTTTAACTCGATCAGCTATTTATATATCAGTATAAAATATAAAGAATTTCTAGTATTTTCTATTTGATATATAAATAATGTTAGCCTAAGATGAAAAGATGCAAGTGAGAAGGACAACCATGTGAAGAAGAATAAATCAATCAATTATAGGAGAAGTACTACTCAAGAATGAATTAAAGCCAAAAAGGGTGACACATATGCCAAGTTAGCTATGCCAAAATTTGCCTTCACTTTTTTTTTTTTTTGTTTGCATGTATATTTTCAAGAAATGGCAAAAAATACCCAAAAAAAATAAAAAAATTGGAACTTATTTTTAAAATGTTGGAAAGCAACTTGTGTGTAAAAGTTAAAGAGGCTAAAGATGACAATGAGATAAGAGTTTGGTTGATGGTGGCTACTACTTGTTGGGATGATGATATGGTTGCCACAAACTTTTGAATCACTAGAATAGATATGTATTATGTCCATCATGTGGCAAGAATAACCTAGAAGATAACTCAATCCTGTGCATTTAATCAACTTGTATCGTTCAATGATTAAATTTAAAAATTATTTAATCAATACATAAGTGTGATTAAAGTGGGGTAATGTTGGGGCCTATTGTGTTGGGGCCTTCCCCATATAGACTCTATCATCAGGGAATAAGCATCCTCTATGTAGTATGAGAAACGTATGTTTTTAACGTATTATGAACTAACCAAATTATTATCTTTAATCAACATATTAGGAAACAAATTAGACTTGTTTTACGATATTTATGCAAAGTTGAGCAAGTTTTTGATTACAAACAGAATGAGTATCTTGTGACTTTGAATAAAAGATGAGATATTATCCATGAAATTATTTTTGGATAAATTAAATAGGGAATTTGATACCACTTTCAACATATTTTAGATTAAAAGAAAGAGAAAAAAAAAACTGATGAATTGATTATTAATTTTTTGTTTCTAAATTATAAGATTTAGTGCAGTAATCATGATAAGATATATCACATATACTATAATATCTACGCCATTTTGGCTAATTAAAAGTGCAATAATAAGATGAATATCACACGTATACTATAATTATCTTTACAATTTTATATGTGGTCTTCAAAAGTATCACCCACTATATTGTTTTATTAAGAAAATAAAAAGTTTATAAAAAAAATAAAAATAAAAGAAAAGCATCACTTTTAGCGAAAAAGGTCCTATATATTACTCTTTGACAAGTTTACATATGAATATGCAGCTAATAAAACTTACTTTATGAAAGTTTCTTGGATTTATATTATACCCTTTGATTCTTTTTTAGTCTGATTCATCGAAGACAATTTTTTTTATTTATAAAGACAGAGATAAAATTTGTATTGTCCTATATTTTTAAAATTTTATTTGTAAAATTACACTAAATATGTTACGTTGTTGATACTGATGACGAGAGGTGCTTGAAATACTGTCCACCAAAACTTAGCACAATTTCGTGCAAGCATTGATATTCCAATTAACACCGCATGCATACTACACACAAAAACAAGAATTAATTATGAACTTCGTTGCTAATTTATTTTTGATTAAATTAGATAGCTTTTTTCAATATAGTTTTTTCTTGTGATTTATGGTATATTGGTATGTATATAAAGGCAACACGAGTGAATGATGAACTACCAAATGTTTTATCAAAGTTAGTTTCTCAAGATTCATGTGAGAATTTGCTGCACTAATTTAATAGGATTTTACTTTATATGTATTCAATTATTTAAATTCCAACGGAGGAAAAATTACGAGAAGATTTCTTTTAGTAGAATATAATTACTCGATACTTGTGTTGGTGAACAATATATTTAGATAACTTATGAAATCAAAATTTCATAAATAATTATAGTTTAGAGTGTAGTTTCGAAACATAGGTACATTTATTGTATCACTATATCCACAAAATAGTTATATTATGCGGATATCAACTATGTCAAAACATATTAATAATAGATAAAATCACACGACGATAACTACGTTTCGTAAATACAGTGCCGGCTCTTGCTTGATAAATTTAAGGCACATGCCTTAGGCCCCCAATTTTTGGGGGCCTCAAATTTTCATCAAGAAAAAATTATGTGTTAATTTTTTTAATTAAAAAATAATTATTTTTACTTAAAAAGTATAATTTTAAACAAATATATATTATTTTATTATTTTTAACTCCAATCAAATAGAAGAAATTAAGAAAACATTATTTTGTATGTTTACATTCTCTTCGCTAACACTCGTATTATTTATCTTTTTAAAATTCTTTTGCACTTTCTTTTTAATTTTTTTTGATAAGTTAGAGTAATACACTGTAATAAATATAAATTAATAGTCGAACAAATTCAACAAAGTGACTTACAATTTTTCTTTTGTTTGTTTCTTCTTAAATATTCAAGTATTACATAAACATATTAAAGTAGGGTTATAACTTATACCAAGTTATCAATTTCTTGTATCAGATTTTATGGTTCTAATTCTTATCTTTATGTAAAGCTTGTCAACTTATTACTTATAGTATTATGTTAACAATTTATATAATGATTGCCTCAGCAAAAGAATATTTTTCAATGTTGAATTGATAAAATATTACTTAAAATTAATAATTAAAAACGATATTTGAAAAAAAACATTTTAAGAAAAGATATCAAGTAATAATTTGCACTTAAAAAGTTTTAAAAAATAAAATACTATATTTGATATTTATATAGATTTTAGGCCTCAATTAAAATTTCGTTTTAGGCCTCAAATTACGTTGAGCCGCCCCTGACTACTTCGATACTTAAATATTCATATAAGCCGAAAAGGAATTTACGGAATTTTTTTGCTCCACTAGGTAAGGTCCATAATATTCAAGACAAACCTTCATATGAATTTTTTTTTAAAATTATCTAATCAAGTTAGTTTGATGTCAAAAAAACTAATAATATATACATATTTATGTAGATAATTTATGTTTTTAGTCTTTAATTTTAGTTATTCTCATTGTGAATAATTTTAGTGAGGTTGATATTTTTTTCTTGTACATATAATTAGATATGTTATTTTAGAGCAAGTAAAAAATAAAAATTACGACATGTATAATTATACAATCTTGAATATACAAAAAATCATTTTTCTTTATCTCGAATAAGGATTATTTATCAGCGACATGAGAAGAATTGTTATTGATGATCATTTAAGAAACATTTTAAAGGGTATGTAAAAGACATACAGAATAATTGAAAAATATTACTATCTCATGGATGCTTGTTAGGAGAATCGTTTCAAATTGACAACAACATAATTTATTTATTTTTATAACATTTGTTATTGTCTAACACACACTTAATATAAAAAACATTGTGATTGTTATAAAATAATTGTATAAGTTAATAACTATAATATAATAAAATAAAAGCTAAAAAATGCGTAAACAATTTTTTAAATATTATATTAGAATTGAAGATTTTTCAAGAAGTTGTCTTGATGCATGACTGGCCTATAATATTTATAGAGGTTGTTATTGAATGGAGGCAACAATTAAAGAAATGCAGGGTAAAAACATTTTCAAGTATATGTTGCCAATCACCAGTGTATTGATACCCAAAATGCTGGTGTCAGCGAGCCACTCAACGACAGTAAAGTACACGAAAAATATTTGTGCAGAAGTAGAAGAAGGAATCATAAATTTTCATAAGTAAAAAATTCTGAAGAATAATTGGTATTTATAGCCAAGAGGAACTGATTCCGAAAGGTTCCACACGACCATTAATGAAAGTTTGCAACCTTTCAAACGGTCATGGTTGTTCCTGAAAGTTGCAACCTTTCAGAACAGTCATTTCCAATGGCGGAAAAATTTAAATAAAAAGGGTCGCGCGCGGATCCGAGTCGGATCAGAACGTTTCGGTTAATTAACTAATTAATTGAAACGTTTTGGCCATTTAATTTAATTTAATTAATTAAATAAATAATTAACTAAATAATTAAAAACAAACTTTGTCTAAAAAATAATCTCTCGATCGATCATTTTCCAAAGCCAAAGCCAAAGCCGAGCCGAGCGAGCGACGACGGTGCGAGAGGGGTCCTTCTTTCCAACCCTTTTAACAATTAATAGAAGTGTTTCTCTATTTAAACTCTTCTATTTTTCTATCCACCATCGATGAGGGAGAAATGTCTTTTAGAAGTACTCATTACCCCCTGAACTTGAAGCTTTTTATACAGTGTACACCTAAACTAAATTTCGTTTTAATTACCCCCCCGAACTTGTTTATTTCTCCGTCGCGTACACCTTTTTCGTCCACCTGGCGTAGAAATTGA
>NW_006239260.1:526234-533265 GCF_000226075.1 Solanum tuberosum | reverse complement strand
TTGTTTCTTCTTAAATATTCAAGTATTACATAAACATATTAAAGTAGGGTTATAACTTATACCAAGTTATCAATTTCTTGTATCAGATTTTATGGTTCTAATTCTTATCTTTATGTAAAGCTTGTCAACTTATTACTTATAGTATTATGTTAACAATTTATATAATGATTGCCTCAGCAAAAGAATATTTTTCAATGTTGAATTGATAAAATATTACTTAAAATTAATAATTAAAAACGATATTTGAAAAAAAACATTTTAAGAAAAGATATCAAGTAATAATTTGCACTTAAAAAGTTTTAAAAAATAAAATACTATATTTGATATTTATATAGATTTTAGGCCTCAATTAAAATTTCGTTTTAGGCCTCAAATTACGTTGAGCCGCCCCTGCGTAAATACAATAGTTATATTTCATAATTCATCTCAGCCCATGAACCTACTTAAACCCAACCCAGGTCCAGTCCATAACCCAATTATCCAATTAAATATTAAATATTTTAATAAAAATAATATTTAATTACAAGGTATAAAAAGAGTAAAAGTCATTGTTATAGATATTGCTCAAATAATTAGTGGTTGACTAACATAATACAAAATTAAAATATAGCTTATCATAATATGTAAGGATTTATTCATTTAGTATCCCAATAGTTTCATATATGTGTATATATAGATCCAATTTTATTAATTTATACGAAGTAAAATATTGTTCTTTTTTCTCTAAAAATATGAGTCATCTTCTGTTTAAAACAATTTTCATTTTCCTTCTCTTATCTTTTCATCTGTCTTTTCATCAGACAGAAGCAAGTATTTTTCACCATTTTTTAGTGGCGATATTTAACAATCTACCAAATAACGATGTCCCACTAACAGTTCATTGTCAATCTCGTGATGATGATCTTGGATATCATAATCTTACCGTTGGTCAAAGTTTTAATTTCACATTTCGTGAAAATATCTTTTGGAGAACTGTTTTTTATTGTCATTTTTGGTGGCATCCAAAAGAAACTTCGTTTGATGTCTTTAATAAAGGTCAAAGATGTATTAAACATGGACCATATTATTCTCATAATTGCATATGGGTTGCATTTTCTGATGTTTTTACTTTGAATGGAGTAAAAATAAATTACTGGTAATATATAGTTTAAAATAATATATGTATTTTCATTTTTATTTATAATGATAAAATTTAATTACTTTAATTTACATAATACAGGTTTTCAAATTCAATTTTGTATATATTGGGTTTTGACTTGCATATTTACTCGTTCGGTTACACTATTAAGTCAACAAACGGATCATAACTCAATTTATTTAAACTTTATTTGGACAGATTAGTAAAATAAAAAAGATAAGATTAATTTTATTATCTCTACTAACATAAAAATAATTTTTGTGAAACTGTATTGTATCAATCTCCTAGAAGGGATCAAGCCTTGTTAGGCCTTTAGCTAGTTTTCAAATTTGTGCATCGACTCTTTCATCGTATATAATTCAATCATGTTGATATCGCGAAATGATTGAGAACTATAATGGAAATATGATTTCTAATAATCATGAGTAATTATTCTTTAATCTTGTTTCATTTTTAAAAGTACATATTTCAGATAAAAAGATTTATTTTTATTTTTTTCTTTCAACATATCTTAGAGAAAAAGAAGAAAAAAATTAAAAGTGATCAATTGATATTTTTTTCTTTCTAAATTATAAGATTTAAGTGCATAATCATGATAAGATATCACATATACTATAATATCTACACCATTTTGGCAAATTAAAAGTGCAATGAGATGTATATCACACGTGTACTATAATTATCTTTAAAATTATATGTGATCTTCAAAAGTGTCACCCACTATAATATTGTTTTATTAAAAAAATAAAAGGTTAATAAAAAATATATAAAAGAAAAGCATCAATTTTTAGCCAAAAAGGTCCTATATATTACTCTTTGACAAGTTTACATATAAATATGCAGCTAATAAAACATAAAGGTCCTTAGCTTGGATATATATTATACCCTTTGATTCTTTTAAGCGGATTTATCGAAGGTGATTTTTCTATTTATAAATATAGCGATAAAATTTATGTTGTCCTACAAAAAATTATTTGTGAAATTATATTAAATATATTATATTGCTCGATGTTGATGATGACAGTTGCCTAAAACTCTGTCAACCGAAACTTAGCAAAATTTCATGTAAGCATCGATATATCAATTAACACCACATGCATACTACAAAAGCTAAAAAAAAAAGGGAAAATGCATAAGTACCCCCAAGCTATGTCCGAAATTTCAAAGACACACTTATACTATACTAAGGTCCTATTACCCCCCCCCCCCGAACTTATTTTATATATAATTTCTACCCCTTTTCGGCCTCTGTGGCACTATCTTGTGGGCCTAGTGTGTGTTGACAATATTTTCAAGGATAGTGCCACGTATGCCGAAAAGGGGTAAAAAATTATATATAAAATAAGTTCGGGGGGTAATAGGACTTTAATATAGTATAAATGTGTCTCTGGAATTTCGGGCATAGGTTGGGGGTGCTTATGCATTTTCCCAAAAAAAATAATAATTAATTATGAAATTCGTTGCTAATCTATTTTTGATTAAATTAGATAACTTTTCAATATTGTTTTTTTCTTGTGATTTATGGTATATTGGTATTTTTATAAAGGCAACACGAGTGAATGGTGAACTACCAAATGTTTTATCAAAGTTTGTTTCTCAAGATTTAAACTCCAACGGAGGCAAAATTACGAAAAGATTTCTTATAGTGGAATATAATCACTCGATATTTGTTTTGGTGAAAAACATATTACAGATAGTTTATGGATTTACTTAATGTGTGCATGAGCTGATTTGAATACTAACTCGTTATACTAACATATCTTGCTTTTTTAAGATAAAAATAAAAAGAAATAATCATAAAAGACAGAAATTAATAGGGAAAAAGAACAAGAAAAAAAAAAGAGAAAAAGTTGGGCTTAGGATCCTTTTTCCCTTTTTTATTTTCTTTTTTGATGAGAAAATTTCATAAATAATTATAGTTTAGAGTGTAGTTTCGAAACATATATATCTACAAAATAGTTACTCCCTCCGTTTCACAAAGAATGACATCATTTCCTTTTTAGTCAGTTTAAAAAAGAATGACCTCTTTCCTTTTTTGGTAACATTTTACTTTTTACTTTCCACTTTCCACGTGGCATATTTAAGACCACAAGATTAAGAGTAATTTTGTTACATTTGACATAACTTTAATTTAGGACCACAAGATTCAAAAGTCTTCTTTATTTACTTAAACTCCGTGCCAAGTCAAACCAGGTCATTCTTTGTGAAACGGAGGGAGTATATTACTATAAGTATGTCAACTATGTCAAGGTATATTGTATTAGCTGAAATCACGAAAAAAGAGTATATTATCGTATACATATCAACGATGATAACTATGTTTCGTAAATACAATAGCTATATTTCATAATTTCATAATTCATCAGCCCATGAACCTACTTAAACCCAACTCAGGTCCAGTCCATAACCCAATTATCCAATTAAATATTTTAATGTAAGAAAATAATATTTAATTACAAGGTATAAAAAGAGTAAATGGCATTCTTATAGATATTGCTCGAATAATTAGTGGTTGACTAACATAATACAAAATTACAAATATAGATTATTATTATAATATCTAAGAATTTTTTCATTTAATATCTCAATAGTTCCATATATGTATATATAGATCCAATTTTATTAATTTCTACAAAGTAAAAAATTGTTCTTTCTTTCTTTAAAAAAAATGAGTCATTTTCTATTCAAAACAACCTTCATATTCTTTCTCTTATCTTTTCATCTATCTTTTCATCCGACAGAAGCAAGTATTTTTCACCATTTTTTAGTGGCGATATTTAATAATCTACCAAATAACGATATCCCATTAACACTTCATTGTCAATCTGACGATGACGATCTTGGATATCATAATCTCACTGTTGGCCAAAGTTTCAATTTCACGTTTCATGAAGATATCATTTGGAAAACTGTTTTCTATTGTCGTTTTTGGTGGCATCCAAAAGAAATTGAGTTTGATGTGTTCAATAATGGTCAAAGATGTATTAAACATGGACCAATTTATTCTCATGATTGCATATGGGGTGTATTTTCAGATGTTTTTACTATAAATGGAGTTAAAAAAAATTATTGGTAATATATAGTTTAAAATAATATATGTATTTTCATTTTTATTTATAATGATTAAGTTCAATTACTTTAATTTACATAATACTGATTTTCAAATTCAATTTTATATAATGGGTCTTTACTCGTTCGGTTACACTATTAAGTCAACAAACAGATCATAACTCAAGTTATTTAAATTTTGTTTAGACAGATATTTACTAAAACAAAAAAAAAAGAAGATTAATTTTATTATCTTTATTTCTAGCATGAAATTAAATTCTTGAAATTATATTGTAACTATCTCCTGATTAAAGAGATCAAAGTCTTGTTAAAAACGCGTTTATATATTATGTCAAAAAATAATTATAACTTTAAAAATTGATCTGATAAATTAAGATTGATTAACCACTAACGAACTAAGTACTAACCAATAAAACAGTGTCTACATGATTGTTTACTGTTTTACCTATTTGAATTACCAATATAGACTTTATAAAAATGGGAAAAAGAAAACATTAAAATTTATCCCTAAATTTTGTAAAAAAAATAAAATAAATTGATCATTATTACTTTGTATTACAATTTGTCCTTGATGTTACTTAAAAAAAAACTCTGAATAACTAGTAGTTGCTATGTTAAAAAATTCAATTTTTAATTGAAGAGTGAATTAACCAAAAATAAATAAAAAATATTCTCAAATCATCAATGTAATGATCTTTATCTTTTATTTGAGTTTATTACGTAATTGTAAGAAAGTTGCTATGCTAAAAATATTTTAAAATTGAGAAAGCTAACCCCTTGGATTCTTCAATGAAAATTGTTAATTTAAAAAGGCAAACATTATCAAAATTTAATTTCGATTAGTGTTCTAAAATTCTTCATCAAGGAGAATCTGTTGATGGTGTTGAAAAATTATGTTTGTTGACTAAAATTGACTATTTGAGTCAAACCTTTGACCATAAATTTAATCTATGTTACAAATTAGGAAAACATATTAATATTAAAAAGAATTTTTGACCAATCTAAACCTATTTAATTTCCCAATAGTTTCAGTTTGCATATAAATAGATCCAATTTTCTTTATTTCTACACTAGAAAATATTTTTTTTTCTTCTCTAGAAAATGAGTCATTCTCCATTTAAGATCATTTTCACTTTCTTTATCTTATCTTTTCATTTAACAGAAGCTGGTATTCGTCCAAAATTTTTAGTATCGATTGTTAGTTCTCTACCAAATAATAATGTTCCATTAACAGTTCATTGTCAATCCAGAGACGACGATCTTGGATTTCATAATATTACTGTTGGCCAAAGTTATAATTTCACGTTTTACGAGAATTTCTTTTGGAGAACTGTTTTCTTTTGTCATTTTTGGTGGCATCCAAAAGAAATTAGTTTCGATGTGTTTAATAAAGGGCAAAAATGTATCAAAAAGGGTCCAGTTTATAGTCATGATTGCATATGGATTGTAGAGTTTGATGGTTTTACTTTGAATGGAGTTAAAGAACATGATTGGTAATATATAGTTTACAATAATACAATATGTATTTTCATTTTTATTTTTAATAAATAAAGTTTACTTTAATTTACATAATACTAGCTTTCAAATTCAATTTTGTACATTGATTTTGACATATATATGTATATTTCTTCGTTGGATAACATTGTCAGTTAACAAACGAATCATAACTCAAGTCGTCCAAGTTGATATCACAAAATGATCAAAAACTACGATACGACGATTATCTATGCATGAATAATTTTTGTTTTTCATGTTCTCTTAACTATGAAAGTACTAAACACATTAAATAAAAATGATTCGATAGAGGGAGTATGGGGGGAAGCAAATTACAATAACATAACAATGATTTTAATTCAATAAATATTATATTTTGAATCTACACTTTAAGAACATACTATAGCTAAAATTATGACCAATCATGTATTTTAACTCTATTTAAATAAAATTCATATAAATTTGCCGACCAAATACATGTGTGTTTCTAGCCCATCTTATTTAACCGTTCGCTCCTAATTTATTTACTCTCTTTGTCTCAATTAATGTGACATTTTTCATTTTTCGAGAGTCAAACAGTTTAAGTTTGACCAGAATTTGTGTGTGGAATCTTCAATTTTTTTGAAATGAAATTTATATATTTGTAGACTACGTAAAAAGTACTATAAATCACAATAATTGACAATTCAAAATAATTAAAAGATATATAAAAAAATTACGATAAAATATAAACTTATGTGAATCTCAAATTCCAAAAAATATCAGATAAATTAGGACGGAGGGAAGCATTAAATGAAAGGGAAAAAAAGAAGAGGAAAGGTGGGCATGAAAGGGAAACTAAATCACAATTCACTATAACATAGTTACTTATATTAATTCATAATATTGTGATTTTAAATTAGAATAAGATAATAAACATATAGTTTATAACATTTTTGACCAATCATGTATTTTAACTCCATTTAGACCATCTCCAACCCACCTCTATTTTACTCTCCATATATTTGGAGAGTAAAATAGAGAATAGGCACTCCAACCCACCTCCAAATCACCCTCTATTCTTCAAATTTAGAGAGTTGAATAGTAATTCTCCAAATTTGGAGAACTAGTATTCACACTCTCTATTTCACTTTTTCATTATTTTATTATTATTTCTATTACTTTCTAATTAACATATTATTTTACATATAATTCTATTAATTAAATATCTAATATTCATAATTCTTTTTTAAATGTAATATAATATTTTTAAATATTATTTAATATATACTATTTTAATTTCAAATTAATAGTATTTTTTTTTCTAATTTTCGTGAATAATAAAATTTTA
>NW_006239260.1:525613-525739 GCF_000226075.1 Solanum tuberosum | reverse complement strand
AAAATTAAGGACAAAAATGCTCATTTTGAACTCCGTAATGCATTAATAGAACATTTATGCGAGCAACACAATAATTTTGAAAATTGAGTGTTTATGTAATTGTATGTCACTTTTATTTGAATTTGT
>NW_006239260.1:521871-523216 GCF_000226075.1 Solanum tuberosum | reverse complement strand
TAGAATAAAAAATAATTTTATATCACATTAAAAATTATATAAAGTAATTATTTGAGAAAAAAGAAATAAAGGATTTATATTATGAAATAAAAAAATAAGAATGAAATAAAAATAATAATATAATATTGAGGAGAGTGAAAAAGATTCCTTTTTAGAGAGTAAAATAGAGAATTGGGTTGGAATTAGTTGTCTGAAAAAATAGAGAACTCTATATTTGGAAAGTAAAATAGAGGATTGGGTTGGTGATGCCTTTAAAGAAAGTCCATCTGAATTTGCCAACCAAATGCATGTGTGTATGAAAAGGTCCATCCTTTATACATCTCTTTCTATTATTAAACACATCAAAAATATTCTGCTTTGGAGGCCACCAAAAATGACAAAAGAAAAAGAGTTCTAACGAATATTTGTTCTTCACATTCAAAGTCAAAATTCTGATCATACGATAGATCATGATATTCAAGATCATCGTCTTTGGATTGACAATGAATCTTTAATGGAACAGAACTATTTTGTAGATTAAATAATTGAGATTAAATATGACTTCTCACGAAGTTTCGCTTGTACCGGATGAAAAGAAGATAAGAAGAGTACAAGAAAGATTATAACATTGATCAATTGATAGTTTGTTTTCTGAGAACACATTTTTATTTTTTACTGTGTAGAAAATACAAGAAGTTACTATATATATATAATAAATGTATATAAGTTCTAGAAATTATATTAAACCAAGATCAGATTATAACATCAAATAATTAACCACTAACCAATATAGCAGTGTATGTATGGAATATTATTACTAGATTTCTTACCTTTTTGAATAACTAATACAGATATTTTCATCAAAATGGGAAAAACATTTACATTTATCCCTAAATTTGTAAAAAACAATCTTTTTTTAAATATATTTAAAAGTTTGATTCAAAATGAACTTTCTCGATATTTCATTATATCATGTTATGTTCTTACTATAATTGCCCCCACCCCCTCCTTTTTTTTTAAAAAATAAAATAATCAAAATGATGTTTGGTTATATATTGGATTGATTTTTCGAAGAAAAAATAAATTAAAGATGATTTTCAAATTTAAAAATAGAAATTTTGACCAATTTTTCTAGTGAAAAATCTTCTGCACCCACAAATTCAAATTTTTATTTTTTTAAAAATAAATTTAAATGTGTGTCCAAACACAATTTTAATTTTTTAAAACTTAACTTTAAATTTTTTTTCTTCCAAATATCACATTCTTTTAATATCCAAACGCCTACTTAATCATGGCTAACCTGCTGTTCAAGTTACATGGCAAAGGAAAGACCACAACCCCCCCCCCCCCCCCCCCCTCATACCTC
>NW_006239260.1:520693-521800 GCF_000226075.1 Solanum tuberosum | reverse complement strand
GTAACCCCCCACCCCCCCCCCCCCCCTCTCTTTTAATCGTGATATCATGTAGTTGAGTATAAAAAGACAAAAATACCTTTGATTGAAGCAGACATGTCAATGAAGCCGCGTTTACTTCTAGCCACATATACTAAGTAGTATAGATCCGTATGAAAAGATAAAACTACTCTTGATTGAAGCAGACATGTCAATGAAGACGCATATACTAACTAGTAATTCTTATAATAACATTAGGGGAGGGGTGAGGCAGGAAAGAGGATATATTACTCACTATAACATAGTTACTTATATTAATTCATAATAGTGTGGATTTTCATTAGAATAAGATAATAAACATATAGTTTATATCATTTCTGACCAATCATGTATTTTAACTCCATTTAAAGAAAGCCCATCTAAATTAGCCAACCAAATACATGTGTGTGTATGAAAAGGTCCATGCTTTATACATCTCTTTCTATTATTAAATACATCAAAAATATTCTGCTTTGGAGGCCACCAAAAATGACAAAAGAAAAGAGTTCTAAAGAATATTTGTTCTTCAAATTCAAAGTCGAAACTCTGATCATACGATAAATCATGATATCCAAGATCATTGTCTCTGGATTGACAATGAATTCTTAATGGAACAGAACTATTTTTCAGATTATTAATAATCGAGACCAAATATGACTTCTCACGAAGTTTTGCTCCTACAG
The DNA here is from genome assembly GCF_000226075.1 of Solanum tuberosum. NCBI lineage: Eukaryota > Viridiplantae > Streptophyta > Magnoliopsida > Solanales > Solanaceae > Solanum > Solanum tuberosum. The sequence goes on along the minus strand of NW_006239260.1, from coordinate 521,102 downwards.
AATGAAAAGGTAAGAAGAGTATAAGGAAGATCATAACATTGATCAATTGATAGTTTGTTTTTTCATAACACATTTTTACTATGTGTCTAGGAAATAAGAAGTTGGACTATATATATATATATATATATATGCATTCTTGAAACTATACAAGTAATAAATGTATATAAGTTACAGAAATTATAATAAATCAAGTCAGATTATAAAAGTCAATTAGACTAATTCCATTAATAATCATTAATCTCTTTTTCCTAATTCCGCTCACAAGTTAGCTAAGGAAAAGATAAGAGTTATGATCTGGTGAAACACTTGGTTGTTGGTTACTCGGTGTAATCAAATCTTAATTTATCTTGATTTTTAAAGTTATAGTTATTTTTTGATATATATATATATATATATATATATATATATA
>NW_006239260.1:474497-519800 GCF_000226075.1 Solanum tuberosum | reverse complement strand
TTTATATATATATATATATAAGCGTATCATTTAATTTAGCATAAGTTGATATCTATGTCATTTAACTTTGAGTGTCCAAATAAGCATTTAAACTTGTATAAAGATAAAGAGTATTCTAGTGAATAACTCCATACCGCCATTAAATGGCTTTTTTTAACAATCTCTCTATAACAATCTTTGACATTTCACCATAACAATTAAGTTTGCATCTGAGTCAATTTTCATGTTTTGTTTTATTATACGTTTTCTTTATAATAACATTTCACTGTTCCAATAAAAGAAAATCAGAACTAATTATGTTGAGATGTTTGAATGTATAGTTCTTTTTGCTTATTAAATTCTAAATATATTAAATATGTATGTTATTAATTTTTTTGAAATAAATATAAATATTGAATCGAAATTAGTGAATTCTATGGAACCGAAACCTATACACCATTAAAACGCGTCATTTAGCAAATGGAATATTTGAGTCAATGTGAACATGCAAACCATCAATAATTCAAACTAAACTTTCACACGTTTTCATCTTTGACCAAATTCTCTTTTTTATATATTAAAAAATAATAATTTCAATATCCATCAATTTATCACAATTTTTTTTTAAAATCTTCATTCTCTTCATCTCCATGAAAAATCTAGGCAAAAAATTTCCTTCTTTTCTTCAAAAAAATGAAAACAAAAAAGAAGAAAAAGAAAAATATCAAAATTACCTCACAAATGGAAGTTCATTACTAGAAGAACAACTTTCATTTTGCAAAAATGGCCACCATAAAGTCCCCCTAAGAAGTTTCACTGCAGAAGAAATCATCAATTCAACAAATGGATTTCAAGAAAATGTTGGCCCCTACTTATACAAAGGTAATTTCAATGAAAAAAAAGTTCTAGTAAAAAAATACGATGGAAAAAAGAACATGAAACGTCAGCACGATCATGTCATACGTGATATAGTAATATCTAGTGAAATGAGTTACCACAAAAATGTCCTTAAAATTATAGGATATTGTTTAGAGTTTGAAAGGGTAGCTTTAATTTATGAATATTCACAATTTGATTATCTTTTCAATTGTATTCAATTTTTGACATGGGAAAAAAGAATGAATATTGCTATAGATATTGCAAGTGTGATTCTATATCTTCATATTGAATTTCCAAGACCAATTATTCATAGGAATTTAACTTCACATAATGTGATTTTGGACCAAAATGGGGTTGTAAAATTGTATAATTTTGAATGTTGTATACCACTTCCTATTGGTAAAGTACAAGTTCAAGATGATTTAATAGGGACAATTGGTTATTTAGATCCTGAGTATGTGTGGTCGAGTAAAGTTACATTAAAATCAGATGTTTTTAGTTTTGGCTTATTTTTACTTGTGTTGTTGAGTGGGAGAGAAATTAGGGTAAATCATGAGGGAAAATATTATAGTGAAGATTATGGTTTGATTTCTTTGGAAAATTATGCAAAAATATGTGTTAAAAATAATAAATTGGAGGATAATATTATTGATTCCAAGATTTTGCAAGAGGAACAAAAGAAGTTGCAGGGATTATTGAATTTGGCTTTGAGATGTGCTCAAAAAATTGGAGAAAATAGGCCAAATATGATTGATGTTGCTAAAGAGCTTCAAAGAATCAAGAAGGGTGAGATGCAAGAATTGTTACCTACAATGGAATGTCTAATTGATTGGAATTGAAATATTTGAAACATAGATTTTGTTTTAAGTTCTATGTGAAGTTAATATTAATTCATAACATATGTGATAAACATTGTGATTTTTTTATATATATCATAAATGTAATATCTTATATGTACCCCTTGTAACTTGTTCTCTTATTCTCATGAAAATAAAAGCAATAATTAGTACTCTGTTTGGTCAAGCTAGCGAAATTAGTTTATTTTGAGAAGTATTTCTTATTAAAAATATTTCTTTTTTAGGAAATTAGTAGTTTGTGTTTGGTTAAATCATTTCAGAAATACTTTTATTAGTAATATGTGTTTGGCCAATGTTTTTAGAAAAATATTTTAAGTGTCAGATTGCGAAAAAGGGAAGTTATAACTAATTATAATTTGACAAATACTCCGTTCACTTTTACGTGTTACTTTATCCTAAAATAAATTTTTTATTTTTACTTTTCACTTTTGAAATATCAAGAAAAGACAAAAAAAATTTCATGTTTTATTTTCAACATTAAATACTTATTCTTCAAATCATTTTTCATGATAATACTAAACATCATTTAATAGGGGATAATTTGATAAAATCTTATATCAATAATTATTTTTTTAATGAATGTACCACGCCAAATAGTGAAAAGTAAAAATGAACTGAGGGAGTATATTTTTAGACATGAAATACTAGAAGCATTAATTTTGGGGAGAAATCGTTTTTCAAGCTTCAGGTTAAAAGTCAACTTCTATTAGTCAAAAATATTTTTTTCTATACCAAAAGTCTGGTTAAATATCTTCATTCTCTATAATATTTTAAAAAAAAAACATAAATGCTTTTAACATTTAAAAACTTGATTAGACGAATTATAGATACAGATTTTTTTTAAAATTTTTGTCAATACAATCGCTTATGACCTTTTTATATAACAATAATCTTCTATAATAGTTACTTTTTTAGAATCAGTTTTTTATATTATGTTATAGCGATACATATTCTTTAGGGAAAAGGGTCAAAAATGCCCTTATACTATGTGAAAGGAATAAATATGCCCTCCGTTTATAGTTTGGCTCAAAAATGCCCTTACCGTCAATACTTTGGCTCAAAAATGCCCTTGCAGTCAATACTTTGGTCCAGAAATGCCCCTATAGTTAAAAAAAATGGGTCAAAAATGCCCTTTTCTGAATAAATATATTGTTTTTTTTCTTTTTAAACACATATTTTTCCTGATTAAAATATTATTAAAGAACACTATTGTTGTTTTCTTTCTTTTAAAATCACTTTAACAAATAAAAGTGTAGGAAATATTTTTTTTCTTCTTAATCTCATTTTATCAATTAAAATAGAATAACTTCATGTACCCTTTCGACAAATAATATATGTCATATATATATACTACCATGGTATATCCATCATTAATTTATATTTATATAACGATAAAAAATAATGATAATAAAATAAGAAATATTTTCATTTTTTATTTTTTTCTATATTGAAGTAAGATAAACATTTGCTAATTTTAAAAAAACATTCATTGAAAAAGAATGTGTCAAAAAGAAAATAATAATATATTTATTTGGAAAATGAGTCTGACCAATTAAATAACAATAAGGGTATTTTTGGACCAAAGTATTGACGACAAGGACATTTTTGGATCAAACTACAAGCGGAGGGTATTTTTGTTCCTTTCGCATAGTTTAAGGGCATTTTTGAACCAAAGTATTGACGGTAAGGGCATTTTTGAGTCAAACTATAAACGGAGGGCATTTTTGTTCCTTTCACATAGTTTAAGGGCATTTTTTAGCTAAACTATAAACGAAGGGCATTTTTGTTCCTTTCACATAGTTTAAGGGCATTTTTTAGCTAAACTATAAACGAAGGGCATTTTTGTTCCTTTCACATAGTTTAAGGGCATTTTTTAGCTAAACTATAAACGAAGGGCATTTTTGTTCCTTTCACATAGTTTAAGGGCATTTTTTAGCTAAACTATAAACGAAGGGCATTTTTGTTCCTTTCACATAGTTTAAGGGCATTTTTTAGCTAAACTATAAACGAAGGGCATTTTTGTTCCTTTCACATAGTTTAAGGGCATTTTTTAGCTAAACTATAAACGAAGGGCATTTTTGTTCCTTTCACATAGTTTAAGGGCATTTTTTAGCTAAACTATAAACGAAGGGCATTTTTGTTCCTTTCACATAGTTTAAGGGCATTTTTTAGCTAAACTATAAACGAAGGGCATTTTTGTTCCTTTCACATAGTTTAAGGGCATTTTTGACCCTTTTCCCCATAGTTTAAGGACATTTTTGACCCTTTAACAATATTTTTTTATGACAACTAAAAGACATTCAAACAAACAACATCGTTATATTACCGAACAAAAATGATTAAAGATTACAAATATTATCACCAATCATAGTATTTGGTCAAAGCCCATGATGGTGGATTAACCTTATAGGCTAAGTAGAACCCATCTGATTTTACCAACCAATAACATGTATCAGTTTGATCACCTTTTGCTTGTTTAATACATGTAATTGAATCATCAAATACATTAAAAGTTTTCTGTTTTCCATCCCACTCAAAGTCACAATAAAAAAGAGTAGATCTAATAAAATTCTCATGAAATTTGAAACTCCAATTTTGTCCCGGAAGAAGTTCGTGATTTCCAAGATCATCATCCTTAGATTGACAGTGAAAATTCAATTTTGCACTTGGATTCTCCGGGAGAGCACTAGCAATATACACATGATATGTTCTTTGTGAGAAACTTGTAACTTTATGGAGAGTGAATGAAAATAAAAACACGAAAAGTAAAATTTTCTTCATAGAAAAACTTATTTCAAAATGTATTTGAAATTTTATTTTATTTTCAATTAGAGAAGTTGAAGTTTTATACTTATGTATACTTGGAAGTTGGGAAGTTGAAAGTAATTACATCTTGACCAGATTTGTAAATTCAAAATAAATTTAATGTTTTTTCCCCTTTTAGATGAAAGAACAAAAACAAATTTGTTTGTAACGAAGTTTATATTCAACAAATTTGTAGGCATTATTTAGGGAAATGAAGAATTACATTAGAATTTATCAAAATCAATGTTATGAGCTTTCAAAATAAAATGAAATTTTCACAAAAGTTCAAGTATAAACATCTAAGCAATTCAATTCATCTTTCACTATATAAATTAAACACCCTAATTTACAGAATAATTATCTAAATACTTATAAATATATGTATCATATTAACATCAGATATCCACACAAAATAATATAGACAAGTTAAAATCTTTAGTTGCTAGTTATGATTAAATTATTGTCTATCAAACAATTACATTATTTTCTTACGTCGCCAAATCCCCAAGTGAAAAATGATATTTTATAATCACTTACAAATTAAATTAAACGACATAAAATGCTTTTTTCCTATATCTCTCATATGTAAAAAATAAAGACATATAATACATAAATATATTATTTAACTTGATTTTAACGAACATCTATATCCTTCAATTTTGAGTATATATAAATAGACACGTAATTTATATAAAGTTTAACAAGTAAATACATACATCGTATATAATATAACGTAAAAACCTATTAGAAGCCCCGTAAGATAACGATAAGACACATATATCTAAAATACACGTAGACCGCCAACTAGGATACATATGTCTAAAATACCCTCATATTTCTTTCTTCTTCTTCCCCAAAACACCTTAAACCCTAAAAAAAAAAAACCTCAAAATCTAGCATTTTTTCTAACACATTTCTCAGCAAAATGGGGAAAAAGCAGCAAAAAAAGGTCCAAAATCAAGAAGAATTGCTGAAAACATTGGGAGATTTCACAAGCAAAGAGAATTGGGACAGTTTTTTCACTATCAGAGGTTCAGATGATGCTTTTGAATGGTACGCAGAGTGGTCTCAGCTCAAAGAACCACTTCTCTCTAATCTCACAATTCCATCATCAAACGATGCCGTTTCTGCAAAAGAACTGCAAATTCTTGTTCCGGGTTGTGGCAATTCGAAGCTCTCTGAGTATCTCTATGATGAGGGGTTTTGTAATATTACTAATGTTGATTTCTCTAAAGTTGTTATTTCGGATATGTTGAGAAGAAATATTCGGTCTAGACCTGTTATGAAATGGCGCGTCATGGACATGACGAATATGCAGGTAGATTGTTATGTTATATTGGAAATGGTTAATAGCAGCTCAATAGAATAGGGGGTCTAAATCCAAAATATCTTGTTATAATTGTTGTTGTAGAACATGGTCGGTGAGGATTCATACAGTGTTATAGCAACTAAGGCATAATTGTTATGAGTTTATATCTGAGTAACATGTTCAGTGAGGATTCAAATAGCCGATCCTAACTTGTTTGAGACTGAGGCGTTATTGTTGTTGTTTGTTATTTTGGTACATGCTAAGAAGTTTGATGCCTTTTGGTAATGTTATTTGATAGCTTTCACAAAATTAAAAGATTGAATTTTTTATTTTTGAATTTGGATGGTTAGTTTTCTCTATAGAACTAGATAGGCTGCTTTGAAGTTTTGGAACTTTTGAGTTTGCAAATTCAGTTTTTGAGCTTTTGTTAGAAGGTTTATTTGAGTTGAATCTTGAAAAAGCTTACCTTTTTAAAGAGATATCGGAACTCAGGTTTTCAATTTACAAAAACTGAAAAGGTCCAAAACTAGTTTTGAATTAACAGTCAAATGGTGGCACATAAATGGGATATAAAAAGTATAGTTTTTAATACAATAGAATGTATATTGTATATCATGCATTTTCTGCTGTCAAGAGGTCAAAAATTGTCATTTTTAAAAAAACAGGTAATAGTAAATTAGTAATGCATTATAACATGAAGTGTAAATCTGTCACTAAGATGGTACGAAGAGAAAAGATGTTATCTTTAAGCAGTAGATGAAAGAAAAAGGTACCATTTAGTGACAAATTTTAGCTTTCCTGTAAATGTTGGTGGGGCAGAAATTTAAGCATTTGATGGGACAAAAATTGTGAATACATTTTCAAGAGAGGATGAATGTTCCCACTTATCAAAAGAAACCAATAAAAAAGAATGAAAAAAAAAGAACGGTAGTACTTGGGGACATAAATAACCTGCCATGTCCTGTTTCTGGTGCAATGTTGCTTACTTGTTGGCTGTTTGTCAAGGATGCTTCTTAATTTGCAAGATGTTTCTCATGTTTAATAGTTTTTTCTTTTGGACTATATTCTCCTCTAAACTATTTTTGTTATGATTTAGTTTGCCAAGGAGAGCTTTGGTGCCATTCTCGACAAGGGAGGATTGGATGCTTTAATGGAGCCTGAGCTTGGATCAAAGTTAGGAACTCAGTATTTGTCTGAGGTGTTCTAAAAATAAACTTGATTCTCATTTTTAATCATTACACTCATTTGATGTATGCTCTCAAAATATTATCGTTTTTATTAGGCAAATGATCAAGTCCGCTGTGTTCTGACTCATGCCTAAATGTCCTGAAACTGACCAGGTTAAAAGATTGCTAAAAGTCGGGGGGAGATTTATTTGCCTCACTTTGGCAGAATCTCATGTATTAGGTAATCAAAATCTCTCCTGGCATATTTATGCGTTTTGGCTCCTTATGATTCAACCTATACCCGTTACTGTTATACATTGTTCAAGAATGACCATTCTATTGCTTAATCCTTCTCTTGTAAGGTTTACTCTTCCCAAAGTTTCGGTATGGGTGGAAGATGGGGATTCATCCCATTGCTCTGAAACCATCTGACAGGTCAAGCCTACAGACTTTTATGGTGGTAGCCGAGAAAGAAAATTCTCCTGCTTTGTGCCAAATATCGTCAACTGTTGATCAGTCGTCCTTTGGTGGTCTAAAGAACCAGGTAAAGGCTTTCATCCCATATGGTATTTTCAATTGCTGGCTCACTAAGAATGCTTATACATACACGTGAATCGTGATGAGATCTTGGGATGCTATTCTTTCTACTTTACAGGTTCATGGACTCTTTCAAGCACTTGAAGATGAAAATAAAATACGTGCAGATTATTCCAGTGGTTCTGATATAACGTATGCACTAGAAGACTTGAAAATCGGAGTTGAGGGAAATCTGGCAGAGCTATGTCCAAGTCGTAGAGTTCAGCTTAGTTTAGGTGAACCTGGGGTTTCCCTTTTCTGTTACAGAGCTGTGCTTCTTGATGCCCAAAAGGACTTTGGACCTTTTGCATATCAATGTGCTGTGTTTCTTGTACCAAAGGTTTGTTTCCTCCACTTTCATCAAGTTGCTTGTTAAATTATTATATTTTTCCAATGTTTAAGCTGACCCTCTTTTGGAGTTCTCTTTTTCTTCTGGTAACTGGTGTTTCATCTACTAAGAAAAGATTAAGACTCCCTTTAGATTCAACGTCAATAACCTTATTTAACATGGTTCCATTTTTAATGAGTCAGAAATTGGTACTATCAACTATGCACACTGTTGGATAAAGAGATGGAACAGATATTACTTTTTGGATTTTCGTCTATTTAATTTTCTGACAAGTACAACATTGAGTCATTGAGAACCTCTCTGTAGATGGATGATGATATTTCCGGTATGGGAAGATGACATAATTTTGTGTTGTTTTATAATATTCCCTTTGGCCTATGGATTTGTATGTTATAATTTGTATTTCAGTAAGTAAATTGTTGCCCTCTTTTTGTCTGTTTATGAACAGTTTCATGTTGTAGGTAATTTTCATTTCTTACTAATCATGTCCTTGTTGTTTGCCTAACATAGTTGTTTGCGCCGCCAATAGTGTGGGAAAGTCGTGTTAAATGGAAATTTTAAAAAAAGTCATGTTAATTGGAAATGAAAAAAGAAAATTTGGACTGTCGACCTAATTTGATGTTATGTTTTGTGACTCTATGTCCTTAGATCATAGTTCATTAGTTTTTTTTTTGAGGCGTATAGGAATTTAACTGATATTTAGATTTCAGACTCGAGCTCATGAGTGGCTGTTCTCTTCAGAAGAAGGACAATGGGCAGTTGTAGAAAGCTCTAAGGCTGCTCGTTTAATAATGGTACTCATTCATTAAAATGCACTTGTTTTACTATTTTGTTATCTTTGTAAAACTTTGATGGAGTGGATTGTCAATTGTGTTCTTAGATTTTGTTGGATTCTAGCCATTCAGATGCCAATATGGATGACATTCAGGTGACTTTTGCTAGATTTTGTTGATATATTGTGTTGTGTCATCAGTTGATGAAAATAGTGGTTTCCTATCAACTTAGTTGCATATTCCTTTTTTTTTAATCCAGAAAGATCTCTCTCCTCTGATAATGCAATTGGCGCCGGGAGATTTTGACGATGAAGCTCAGATACCGTAAGTTTACTTCTCATAATTTACCTTTAGCTTTAGCCATCTACCTTAATTGATATAACATAGGTTATCAATTTTAAGGGAAGTTCTTGAATTTAACTTGTGGATAGTTCCTTCATTATCCATTACCAAAATATGGCTACCCAAATATATAGAGCTGAATGGGTAGAAAGTGGTCTATTGTCTTATCAATCAATTCAACTGGTTCCTATTGTCTGATCGATTAATTCAACTAGTTCCTAGCGTAGTTTGCACTCCCAAAACTCTTAATATATAGTCAATTCTTTCAAGCTGTAAATGTACGTCTTTAGTGTCTCCATCATAATGTCCAACACTGTTTTAGATCCCTTTTTTTTTTTTTTATAAATGTTGGTCAATGGGTTAGCTGGAACGCTCCCTCGATTATTTCACTGTGTACCAGTTACCCCCCACCAGCACTGTTATCAAGTAATATCCAATGCTGTTTTAGTGCTTCTCAAATGGTTTGAATAATAACTTTGCCTACATAGCAATAAGTTCAATACTCATATAGCAACAAATGTGTTTCTAATATTGGGAAGTTTAGTTACAGTAGGTTTTTGTACTTCTCTCAGTTTTATGGCTGCAAGTGATGGAATCAAGCAGCGAAAGATTGTTCAAGAGGTCAGTGAAAATTCTTTAAATCAATTATCATTACGTAATAGCATTCGTATGATTGTTCTTATTGCCCACCCATTTCTTTTATCTGTCATTTTACTCTTTTTTTCTTTGCAATAAGTTGAATAGCTATGATTTTGAATTTATCTTAATAGGTGCATAACATTTTATATTGTTTAAATGGTTTTGCCTTTATAAAAAGTTTTTCACCTTAGTTTGTAACCTATTTTACCTATTACATTGTCTTTTGTAGATCACATCTCCCTTGACTGGTCCAATAATTGTAGATGATGTGATCTATGAGAAAGTTGATGACAATATTAGCCGCCTCTTTGCGTCTGATGATGTGATATTTCGTCGCCTTACTTTCCAAAGAACGGAGAGTTTAGTTCAATCTGAGGCTGTGCTATCAAAAGAAGGATCACCGAAGTCTGTAGCTGATATTAATCAGAAGACAGGCCAGTCATCTTCAAAATCCAAGAAAGGAAATCAGAAAAAATCTGGGTCTAATGTCTCGTCATCTGATGGTAGCTATACGATCCTTCATACTGTTAAGCCCTCTTTTTTTCATTAAACCTTGCCCTATTTCTAATTTATATGATATGTTTCGAATAGTGGAAAGGAGAACTGAAGCCATTTGAATGTACTTATGACATTTATTTGAAGACATCAATTCTAACTTTGAGTCAGTATGATGTGCAATTAAATTAATTCTTTTGCAGGATTGAGCAGCGATTTGAAAGTTGACCACAGTTATTTGGCCAGTTCATATCATACTGGAATCATCTCTGGTTTTACATTGATATCTTCTCATTTGGATGGTTTGGCATCTACGGGAGGCACGGTAAGAAGTCAACTTGTATCTTTTTTTCTAAAAAGAAAACTTGCATATACGAATTTTGTCATTTATACTAACCAAAACATCTCTAACACATTGTGTAAAAACAACTCGACAGAACGTTAGGTTAAGCAGCACTCTATCATACTAGAGTACAGAGTACTAATTAACTGGTTGCTGATGAAACATAACATAAACAACATATGAAATCAGAACCACACTAACCTAAATGGCCACTGAGCAAATTTATTGTGCTAAGACTGCACATCCTGCCGTTTTCCATTACGATTATTGCAAAGCGAAGTTAGAATAAAGAACCATAAGAATACCGTAATAGAGTTCTAAAATCTGTCCTTAACGCACAAAAATGCATAGTCATCCACCCACCCACATATTTATCCATATTGAGAAGAACACAACATCTATGAACTAGAATATCGCTTCAGTAATTTTATACTAACTTATGTGAAGCTTCTAGTCCATCTTGGGAAGTACAGGTGATGCTTTAGCTAAAGCTGCAATTGTCGCTTTTTTCAGGTGAGATCAGTAGTAATTGGTCTTGGAGCAGGATTGCTTCCCATGTTTCTATGTAAGCACCTGAGTTTTGCAGAGATTGAGGTAAATTATGGCTACCTAAATGTGCCACCTTTAAATTATTATTTCTTACCTTGCCAAACTGGTTCATAATGATATTCACAGGTTTTGGAGTTGGATCCTGTGGTTGTAGATCTTGCTAGAGACTATTTTGATTTTAGAGATGATGAACGATTAAAGGTAATTTACAGTCTTCACTCCACCTTTTCTTACTTCCGTTCCTTCTCCTCCTCCTCCCCCCCTCCCTCCCTCTCTCTTGCTTATTCCTCATTAATAAGTTAATAACTAAATGCAATTGTAGACAGTATCAACAACATACCCAGTGTGATCCTATAAGTGGGGTCTGGGGAGGGTGGGGTGCATACAGACCTTATCCCTATAAGAGGGATCTGGGTTTACAGACTATTTCTGATAGACCCTCGGCTCAAAGTGTAAACCTTATTAAAAAAAAGAAAAGAAAACTAAATGCGATGCAAGATACAACATTCATTCAAGATCACCCAAGATTTTCAATCGATGTTTGACTATTCTTGGTGGCAACTTTCTTATGAATAAAAATTCCTAGGTGAATACAATAGCTTATTTAGAGGTTTAATAATAAAAAATGTGATTTTAAAAAAACCATATGTTGCATTGGGTCACCCGTATCTCTTATAAATAATATAAGAAGTGTAACTCAGAAATCAGATGCTTGGGAAACCTTATAACTGTCTATCTTTTATTAATGTCTTTGGTGTTTCAGGTACATGTGACTGATGGTTTGAAGTATGTCAAGGATGCAGCTCATGCAGTTACCAATGGTTATGAAAATGATGTTTCTGAGGCAAAGGTCCCTTCTTCCAATGGTAATTCCATCCCGTCTAGTGCACCACTTAAAAACACAGAAAAAATCGACATGCTCATTGTTGATGTGGACTCTTCAGACTCGAGGTATATGGCCTATTCACTATATATTTCTTCTTATATACGTCTTTTTCGCTATATCACCAACTTCAGTAGCTAATTGTTGGAACTTTTTCTCTTGTTCGCAGTTCTGGTTTAAGTTGTCCTGCTGCGGACTTTGTTGAAGAGTCTTTCCTTGTGGCAGCAAAAGATTCTCTTTCTGATCAAGGTTTATTTGTCATAAATTTGGTAACAAGGTCACAAGCCATCAAGGATTCGATTTACTCCAAATTGAAGTCGGTGAGAATTAAATATTTGCATAACTTTTAGTTGCCATATCATATGAATTTGAATTTGCTTAGCTACCTAATAACTATGTTGCTCGGACTTTTGAAAAATGTTGCCGCACCCATGTCGGATCCTCCAAAAAATATAGTTCTTTCGGAGGATCCAGCACACACCCATCACAACATATTTAGTCTGATTATCTGTTGGCCAACTTCCATATGTTGGTGCTTTCTATTTGATAACAGATCATCGATAATGCTCTATTTAGCAGTCGCGCCATTAGATGAAATTAGCTTAAGCTCACATGACTTAAGATGCTTTATCTGAATCACATTGTGTGTGTTTCTCCAGGTATTTCCTCACCTCTTCCACCTTCAGCTGGACGAAGATGTCAATGACGTTATTTTCGCTCTCAAGACGGAGACATGTATCACGGAAGATAAATTTCATGAGGCTTCTCAACAACTCACAAGATTATTAAACCTAGAAAACTCCCCATGGGGCCAAAATATAACAGAAGCCACTAGCAAGATCAAAAGGTTGAGATGATTTACACACTGATGAATGCCATCAAATACTGCAGTCTAGGGGCGAAGCTAGAAGCCGATGTACGAGTTCAGCTGGAACTAGAACCCATAAAGTTCAAATCCTGGCTCCGCCTCTATCCATGCCCTGCTGAGGCTGCCAATAGAACGATGCACTTCTTCTTTTTAAGTACCTCTACGTTGAACCACGGATTATCCCCGTGCGAGTTTGATATTTACATGCCTTGAGATTTATAAGATATAGTATTGAAATTGCTATGTACATTGGATAAATTTGATATGTTTGTCAAAGTTATGTAATGTGTTTATATGTATCTTGTTATCTAATTTTGTACTCAAGCTTTAAAACATTGAAGGATCATTAGATGAAAAGAGAGTGAAATGTTCTTTTTCACAATACAAGAATTGAAGTTATTTTAAAGTAGCAAATCCACTTTCTAAGTAATCTTAGTGTGTGTAATATCACTAGTTATATGATGTAGGTTGTAAACTTGGTATTAACTGATATTCATCTCCTCTAATTTGGGATGTGTATAAAGAGACACTTAAATATGTATAGAATTGAATAAATAAATATATCATATATTTGTTCTACGTGACAAAAATATATTCAGATGTGCATTATCAATCAGATATACATTCAGATTTAGATGTCTTAATATATAGTAATGAAAACAATAAATGAGGCCTTAGTTTAATTCCTTTTTAGCCTCTACAAAAGAATGGAAATAAAAAGTACAACAGTAGATATAGTGTTCCATATTCTTCATATTAATTAATTTGTAATAATGACATGATTTAGATCTGATTTTCATCAAGATTTTTCCTATTATAAATAATTATATCTCTATTACTGCAATCGCCTTAAATTCTATTATAAAAAGATAAGTGAAGTGACTATTTTTTTTATTCACTAAATAAAAAATAAATTCTTCATTAATGGAAAATTTAAGTTTATCTTTTCATTGTTCCATTGCTTACATTTTTGGTATGTATACACCTACAATTACTATTTTCTCTTCTAATAATTGAGTGTATTCCGTTAGATAGAATCTAGTAATTTTGTCCCGATCTTATACATTCCTAATTGTGTTATGATATGTAATATATTATATACTACATTAAATAATACTTGTCATGTTTCATTTTACAACGATTTTCGTAACTCAGGTTCTCTCAACAAATGCTCAAACTGTATGTCCTTATGAAGTTATTAATTTTCCTTGTACTGAAATAGAATTACCAGGTTGTCAATCACGTTGCCAGATGGAATTTGGAGAAAATTATATTACTGCACATTGTGTGTTAAAAAAGTTAGGAATTGCAGCTACTTGTGTTTGCTTCTACAAGAGTGACAAACCATGTCCACCACCAAATATTTATTAGAAATTAATTAATTACATACTTTGTTATGGAAATTTAAGTAATAAGATTATTATATGGATGAGAAATTGGTTTTGTTAGGTTTATTATTTGTATGCTCTTTGATATGTGTTGTCTGAGCCAGAAGTCTTTTAGAAACAGATTTGTATATATTTTATATTTTTCAAAGTACATTAGTGTAGTAGATTATATGGATGAGAAACTGGTTTTGTTATGTGTATTGTTTGTAGGTTCTTTGATTTGTGTTATCTGAGTTGGAAGTCTTTCAAAAACAAATTTGTGTATATTTTACTTTTTTCAGGGTATGTTAGTGTAGTAGATTATATGAATGACAAATTGGTTTTGTTATGTCTATAGATTGTATAGTTTTTGACATGCGTTATCTGAGTTGGTGTCTTTTAGAAACAATCGTTTTACTTTCAAGAATTAAGGGTAAAATCTATGTACACTTTACTTTTTTTCAGATCTCAGATGAGAAAATTACATTGAGTATATATATGTTGTTATTGTAGATTATATGGATGTGTGTTGTTATCGTAGATTATATGGATGAGAAATTGGTTTTGTTATGTCTATTATTTGTATGTTCTTAAATATGTGTTATTTGAGTTGGGGTTTTTCGAAAGCAATTTCTAACATAATGTGATTCACATATAACTATGTGCTGATTCATCTGAGTTCATCAGGCAATAACATGTGTTATCAATGTTAATATTAAAAGTGAAAAATGCTTAATTATTTTTTTCTTTTTCCCTATGTATTAATTTCTATTTAGGCATATATAATTAAAATTTAAAATATAAAAAGTCTAACTTCTCTTTAAGTCAATTTTCCAAAAACAAAAGGGGCAAGAAAAAGAAGACTAACACATAATTATGGATAAGTCAATCTCACCCTTATTCAAATTGTAAAAATACTTAAAAGATTTATTATTATTAGACTCCCTCTTAAATTAGAAAAAAATAATTCTCCGTTTCAAATTAGTTGTCATGTTTTCTAAAAATAAATTTAACTCATTTTTAAAGCTAAATTGGATTAGATCAACTCAATATTTACTATTTAAAATTTAAATATTAAAAACTATATAATAAGTATTGCAAGTAACAACTTTTCTCATTTTAATTTGATTAATAAAATATAATTTTAAAACGCTAGTTCAAGTTGACATATTTTATCTATCAAAAAAGTGAAACATGATAACTAATATAGAACGGAGGGAGCAAAATATTTTTAACTTATTGCTTTCCATATCCTACATATTAATTAATAATTAAAGGTAATTAATAAACTAATCTAACTTTGATTTTTCATCAATAATTTTCCTATTATAAATTATTATCTCTATTAGTGCATTCTCCTATATATTCTAGCATATATAAAAAGATTAGTGAAGTTGATACCTTTTATAGTCACTAAAATTTCTGCAATGGAAAAAATTAGTGCACATTTTCGTTGTTCCATTTCTCTCATTGCTTATATTTTTGGTACGTATAAACCTATAATTGCTATTTACTTCTGTGATTTATATATATGTGTGTGTGTTTTCCTACAATTTCAATCGAAATTTGATTTTTTTTAGAATTTTACGATGATGGATTGGAGGCTGGATTTAACTTCTATTTTTTTTGGATTTCAGGACTTCTGTAGATGATTTGAATTTTGTATACCTTATATTTATCTTTATCGATTCGACATAAACTCATATACGTATATTAACAATGTTTAAATTGCATAGAGTTTATAAGGATTGAGAAGTTGTTTAACTTAAGTAAGAATTATATATTAGTAGTATGATTTATCTAGACTTGATTTTACTTTGTTTTGGTTGAAAGTTTCTTGGAGCTTGAATGAATATTTTAATTGAAGATTGTGTTGTTGGCAAAATATATTTGATATCTCAAAAGAATGAAAATCCTTTTTCTTCTTGTAACTCCTACAATTAATTTTGGTCAAAAATGAGTATTGTCAAAACGTTTCAAGTAAATTCAATTTGGTATACTTACTAAATTGTACAAATGACTTTTATGACAATTATTAGCCATAAATTAATCATTAGTCCTTTTATCTTGAGAATATAATTAAATAATAAAAGTGTGCTTTCTCTATTAGCTTAAAGTTTTAGATGAGAGAGTCACGTTTTACTATGTGTCATAGCAACTCTCAGATCGAATCTCATCGCCACCCATATCAAAAAGAATTTCTACGTGCTTGATCCATGAAAAAAAATAAAGCACGCAGGGGGAGGGGTATTGAGAATATGTTCTCTCTAACAACTTAAGCTTTTAGATGAAATAATCACACTTCAACACTAAATTGTCTCATTTCCAAGATAAATTCTTCTTTCTAATATTCTATTGTGTTGAGTTTTATTTTTAAGAATCTTTGTTAGTTTCTGGTTTCTAGTTTTACACTAGAAAAACTTGTTGAATTTTGATGTATGTGACACCTACACCAGTTAAGAACAGTATCTTTGACATGCCTCAAGCTATAAGAATTCTCGTAATCAAGTATTTTCCACAAGATTTTCAACCTTTGTCAAAAACGAATTGAAAATCAAAAATTCAAATAGAAGTTTACACATATTTTATATCGAAAATATTGAGTTAAAAATAACATATTGTATATATCATTTTGCAGGTATTTTCATAATGACTCAAGTTCTCTCAACAAATGCTCAAACTGTATGCCCATATGAAGTTATTGATTTTGCTTGTTCAGATGCAGAATTACCACATTGTCAATCACTTTGCCATATTGTATTTGGAGATAATTTTGTTACTTCACAGTGTGTAGAGAAACAGAAAGGACAAGTTTTTTGTACTTGCTTCTACAAATATGACAAGCCAACATGTCCACCACCAAATGTAGAATAGAAAATTTACATATTTTTCTATGAATATTTTCATAATTAGATTATATGGATATGAGAAATTTGCCTGTTTTACTTTTATTTAAAAAGATATATGGATCGTGTTTGTGTTAGTTGATTACAAATAAGTTATTGTAGAACGATTTTTACAGTTAAAATTGATGTTATAAATAAACGGTTATGTGTTTTAATAGAAGTGTTAAAACTGATAATAATGAGTTGATGTATATAATTCAATGAAGCTATATTAATAATATAAATTTAAAGTGTGAATGTTTTGACTGTCTTTCATATCATTCGATAATATAGATTCACTAGTTGCTTTAAGATTGGAGTTTTAAATCTTTAGGAAATTCTTTTTCTTAATACCTTTGTTCTCCTTTCATCCAGACCTATAATAACATGGTGGTCTTTCTAATTCTATATTCAACTATATAATTTCTCTTATACTATATAGAAGGATCGATTTCTCTTTTCTCTGACACTCTCGAACTAATCATCGACTTTCTAGATCATGAAGCTAGCTAGGACCGAAACAGCTATCAATTACCAAGCTTAAGTTAACCTTTTAAGTTTGTTTATCTCTATTCTTTGTCTAACCAGATTTGTTGACGTCTACGCGTTGAGTATGAGTATATTTGTAGGGATTATTTATAAATGAATCTATATATTATTTCATGCAAGTATTAATAATACATAAATTAGTTATTCATGTATTTGTTATATATGAATATTATTTGATTTCTAAATTATAAATTACATACCAAATTTATTTTATATATCAATAATTTTTCTCCTAGCTAGTCAACTAGTATGCTTTAGTGTTCTTACTCTTGAGCCACACACAAACAGGTAGAGAAATCATGAACATGAAATTTGGATTTTTAACAGTCAATGGATTGGAAGATATGTTTATACCTGTGTTGAAAAACTGCAAGAGCACAGTTTTTTTGAAGAAAATTCATGCCCAAATTGTCAAGTTTTCTCTTTCACAGAGTAGTTACTTGGTCACCAAAATGGTTGAGATTTGTGACAAAAATGGAGAAATAGAATATGCAAAATTGCTATTCAAACAAGTTGAAGATCCAAATAACTATTTATACAACTCAATAATCAGAGCTTATACACATAAACAAAGATATATTTCATGTATCAATGTGTATAAGCAAATGATGATATGTACAATTTCTCCCGATGAATATACTTATCCATTTGTTATTAGATCATGTAGTGCAATTTTGCGTGTTGATGTAGGTGAACAATTTCATGTTCATGTATGGAAATTTGGGTTGTATTATAGTAATGTGATAGCGAATTCGTTATTGGATATGTATGTTAAATGTGATCGAATGAGAGATGCACATATGGTGTTTGATGAAATGTCTGATAGAGATGTGATTTCGTGGAATAGTTTAATTTGTGGACATGTAAGGTTGCGTCAAGTGAGGAAGGCGAGAGCATTGTTTGATGTAATGCCGGATAAGAGTATTGTTTCTTGGACTGCTATGATTTCGGGGTACACGAAAACGGGGTGTTATGGAGATGCTTTGGATGTTTTTAGGAGGATGCAAATGGTTGGGGTGAAACCGGATTGGATTAGTTTGGTTTCAGTTTTACCTGCTTGTGCGCAACTTGGAGCGCTTGAGTTAGGGAAGTGGATTCATTTCTATGCGGAGAAGTATGGGTATTTGAGGAAGACTTCTGTTTGTAATGCATTGATGGAGATGTACGCGAAATGTGGAAGTGTAAACGAGGCTTGGCAGTTGTTTAATCAGATGTCTGAAAGAGATGTGATCTCCTGGAGTACGATGATTGGTGGCCTAGCGAATCATGGTAGAGCTCAAGAAGCGTTGAAGTTGTTTCATGAAATGCAGAGGTCTGCTGTTGAACCGAATGAGATCACTTTCGTTGGTCTTCTATGTGCTTGTGCGCATGCTGGTCTGTGTGATGACGGTTTGAGGTACTTTGATTCCATGAAAAACGATTACAACATAGAGCCCGGGATAGAGCATTATGGTTGTTTGGTTGATATTCTTGGGCGTACAGGACGTCTTGAACGAGCTCTTGCAATCATCAAGACCATGCCGGTTAAGCCTGACTCTGCAATATGGGGTTCTCTGTTGAGTTCTTGCAGAACTCATCGCAATCTTGAAATAGCAGTTATTGCAATGGAACATCTGTTAGAGCTCGAACCGGAAGATACAGGGAACTACATTCTACTCGCCAACATTTATGCAGATCTCGGAAAGTGGGATGGAGTATCAAGGATGCGGAAGTTAATTAGAAGTAAAAGCATGAAGAAAACACCGGGCTGCAGTCTGATTGAGATAAACAGTTTGGTTCAAGAATTTCTATCAGGTGATAATTCGAAACCATTCTCAAAAGATATCCATGAGGTGCTAGAGCTATTGGCCTTACATCAAAGCAAAGAAAATGATCTAGTTGATACAACGCTCGAGTACTTAAGTCCATGATTATATCGAGGAGAAGTTGTCATTCTGAGTGCATACGCTCTTTTCTTGTTCAAGTTTTTAGCACATTCGTTATGTGTGGAAGTTCCAGGAGGAGTAATTCAGGTTTGTGGGATAAGTAAAGAGGGGAATCGTGATGAACTAGAAAGCACATATGTGAGCCTGGAAGTCTAGGCCAGACACGCAACAGAGTTCGATGGTGTTCTATTTACATAACATAACATGCCTGAAATGCGATTCTACGAATACAAATTTCACTGATTTCCCTGGCATTGGTGACAAAGGTACATACTGCATCTTTATGAGTAAACATAGGATTGAACCACTAGCAATCCACATACAATCTACTAGTAAACAACTCACGACGTGATTTGCTTGTTGCCTTCAAAACAACGAGCAGGTCATTGTCGACATGTCTGCTTGCCCGTGTGAATGCATCATCAATCATCTCACCAATTGACCTGCCAATGACAATGTGTTGATCTTCTGGTTCTTACTTGTCTATGTTCTATCACTGTGCATGATTTCCAAGCCTCTGATCGATGTTATTCGTATAAGAAAAAGACGATGAGGGCATTTTCGGAAGTGAAATCAAAGCTCTTGCCAGAGAAAGAGAAATCACCATAAGAGGAATCTATATATGTTGCTGAAGCCCCAACCACAGAAGCTCACTCCTAACTGACTTAGATGCACCCAGCATAAGTTCTGTTTTATTGTAAAACAAATTATTACTGTTGTTCCTGTTTATGTGATACTACTTCCGTTTTAGTCTGCTTTAAAAAGAATGATTTATTTATATTTAGAATCAATTTAATTTTAAACTTTTCATGTCTGGTTGGACTATGACTCACACCTAATTAGCCTCTCAAATAAACTTCCTCTCTTTTCTCTCGAGGGACAATGAGAATCGAACTCACACCAGCACTTGGGCATGATGTTCAAGTGAATGATTTTTTTCTTCAAAATCAATAAATTTATCTTCGAATTTCAACAATAAAACACACAATTTAACACCCAAGTATACTTCAAATAAGATCAAATTTGAAACATAACACCACATCAAGCAATTTAATCCTGTGGATTTAATTTTTTAAAATTAAAGTCGTCTTGACGTTTGACCAGTCGTCTTGTGAAAAGTGTCTCTTTAAAAAAATATATTATACTTGTAAATAGTTGTAATTACGTATTTTCTGTCATTGCATATAACTTAAACTTTTATTTCTATATATGGAATCCTAATACAAATCATTAACTAAAAGGTAAAAAGAAATCCCTTTTCTTCACTAAAACAATTTCTTCAAAAATCCTATTTTCCTTAAAAGAATTATTTTCCTTTTATAAATTAATTAACTTATACGAAAATAAACCCTAATAGAAAGCCCTTTCAATATATTTCTACGCCACACTTCTCCAACCGCATCAGATATTAGACATAATGTCAAAAAAGAAATCCACTAATAGTGTTCCATGTGATATCCTAGTTTGCATTCTTACTAGACTTCCCGTTAAATCTTTATTACGTTTTCAATCTGTTTCTACGTCATGGAATGCTATAATCTCTACATATGAATTCAAGAAAACGATTCTTGATCAATCCAACGCGTTAGGACGTGTAAAGTGCTTGTCATCACAAGGATGTAGTTGGGATGAATTCAAGTTTATAAACTTAGAATATCCCAACGTTACAATAGAGGGGAAAGAATTTCCACTAAAAGGATTCGAAAATGCTAATGTCTTATGCTCATATAATGGATTGGTACTATTAAAGAACCCTAGAGCTTATAAGAAGTTTATTTTGTGGAATCCATCGACTAGACAATGCCAAGAGCTAGCATCATGTTCACATGTGAAGAAATATGTATTTCCTCGTGCTTGTGGGTTGTGTTATGATTCTACTACAGATGATTGCAAGGTTATATTGATTTATAACTCGTTTTATGTTGTTTGCTCGAACGGGAATTATTGGAGGAAGCAAACAAATCTCCCTATATTAAATCAAGTTCTTCCTACTATAGAACAAGAAACTAAATTTTGTTCATATGAATGGGCTGAAGGTGTTAATGTTGAGGGTTGTGTATATTGGTCTTTGCATCGAAAACTTCGTAAATTTGACTTGAACGTAAGTAGAAATTCTACTATTATATATTTTGATGTGAAGTCAGACGAACTGAAGATACTTCCAAAACCAAATTTCATACGTAGTAATGATGAGTGGTTTCGTTTGACTAATGTGAAAGATTGTCTTAGTTTATACGGTGGCATGGCAAGTAGTGACAATTTTGACCTAGACATTTGGACCATGGACGTAGATGGTTGGAAATGGTTAATGAAACTTTGCAACGTACCAACAATATGTTGCAAACATTATTTTATTACACATACTAAGTTTTTGTGTTGCAAGGAGAATGGTGAATTGATATTTGTTGGACCAGGGCATCAAAATGTTTCCATTTATAATCCTAAACAACAACAATTTGTTAAAAAAGAGTATTTATATTGTGATGCAACATGTTTCGATAGCTTATGTTTTCCTAAAATCAATGTCATGATGAACAAGAGGAACAAGAGGAAGAGGAAGTAGCTCACTCACTTCTACATTCAAGAAGAAGACAAATTTATCGAAAGGAATGGCGATAGAGCGGGACAGGGTGAGGTAGGTTAACTCTTTCCTTGTTAGGGTTTGTTTCGTCATGTCTTATTTCGTTTAAGTTATTGTCTTAGTAAGTGTTGTCATGTCATGTTTAGTCACTTAACCCTTTATTTACGTATTTTTTGATTTTGTTATTATGGTTAAATGCTTCTTTATCTTTTTTATGTCATTTTCAACTTTTTTTTTCTTATTTTTTGCAGTTTTTAAATTTATTAGTTCTACAAATGTTGATCCATTTTGATTTTGAGGTTACTTATGTTAACTACCATGATTAATCATAGTGTAATATCAATGTGTGTGTGTGTTATATATATATATATATATATAGTACTCATATGTAAAATATAAATTGGTCACTTGGCATCTTAGTTTTCCAATTAGTATTGATTTAGTGATGAAATTAATTTAATAAAACTCACTTAGTTTTCCAATTAGTATTGATTTAGTGGTGAAATTAATTTGACAAATGACATATATATATATATATATATATATATATATATATAGTACTCATATGTAAAATATAAATTGGTCACTTGGCATCTTAGTTTTCCAATTAGTATTGATTTAGTGATGAAATTAATTTAATAAAACTCACTTAATTTTCCAATTAGTATTGATTTAGTGGTGAAATTAATTTGACAAAAGTCATTTGATTTGATTCAATATTTAGAATTCATTTGGAACAAGTGGCAAAGTTGTAGCACCAAAGGTTAAAGGAGATAGAGTTGCATTTTAGGAATCGTAAACCAATCTATGGTTGGTCATATCAACTCGTAGATTGACACATTTCTATATTTAGTAACAATTTAATTTTAAAATGTCTATTTTATTCTTATGGAATGATTTATAGCCACACAAATATTGAAAATATGTCCTTCTTTCTTTAATTTCGAGTCAAATCAAACTACATTAAATAAATTAAGACGAAAGAATGGAGATTTTTGTGTCGTACTAAATAATAAATATATTGCATAGCGGCCAATACACAATAAATAATGTCTCTCAGCATATGACGAATTAGGTGTCCCATGACGATCTATGAGTCTTTTTTCCATGCCACCAAATTTGCATCATTTGAAATTCAGAGTAAAACGTTATGACCATTTTACCAAAAACTATCCTAACGTCTTCTAGAACTAAAAGTCAAACTATATAACTCTTATTATTTGATATGATAAAATTTCACGTCTTCTAGAACTAAAATTCAAACTATATAGCTCTTATTATTTGATATAATAAAATTTCTCATATTTGCATAAATATAAGCACTCACATAAGATGACAAATAATTTTGTGTAATCAAACATTTTTTCCATAACTCTAAACTGTACACTTTCTAAGCAATTTTCAAATATTGAATTTCTAACGCGAATCATGAATTCTATTCAAGAAATATTTTTTCATAATAACTTTAATAATATTATAACATATATACAAATTTAAAAACAGACAAAAATAATTAATATTGATTTAACTAAAAAATTAAAAAAAGTTTGTTAGGTAAATTCTCCTATATTTATATATTGGTCAACATAATGATATTGTCATAATTACTTGTCATTAAGAAAATCTCTAGTATTAAATATTTCTGTTACTACCATTTACCTACAATCTCTTAAATTGTAGTATAAAAAATGATTGAACAGACTATTTTATTCACTAAAAAATACTCATCAATGGAAAACTTTGGTCTCTATTCTGTTTTTCTCATTACTTACATTTATGGTATGTATATACAATTTATAATTTCTATTTGCTTTTCAACTTGAACCATAATTGTTTTCTCATTTGTGTCAAGTTTCTTTTTCATTGCACTAAAATAAAAATAAAAGCTTTTTTCTTCATTGATTTTTTCCTTCTTGTGATTTTTGTACTTATACTAATTAAAGAGAAAGCGATCGATCGTATTATAAATAAAACTATAGAAGATCAAGATTTAAATTCTCGATCCATTGATTTTGTATTTCAATGCTATGGATAAATTTTCTTAATATTTATTATTTTTGTTTTTGCAGCTATGTTGATAATGACACAAATGCCCTTAACAAATGGGATTGTATGTGAAGCAGAACTTCAAATTCCTTGCAAGGATGGAAATGTATTATATTGTGGCTCCCTATGTTACGATAAATATGGAGAAAATTATATGTCAACAGAGTGTGTGGAGAAAATTGTAGGTTACCCTATGTGTGTGTGTGTTTACAAGAGTGAGTATGGTTGTCCACCAAACCAAAAATAATATTAGAAATTGTATAATTTTTTTCCAAAAAATAATATCATGATAATATTTATCTTTATCAGATTATATAATTTATAAAGAGATGTTGAGAAAACCACTTTATTTGATTGTTATTTTTTCATGTCTTAAGTTGAATTTGTTAATTATATTTTAATTTTTTACTTTCTTTGTTCATTTTTACTTGTTTAATATTGACTTGACACTTAACTTGTTCAAATATTGACTTGCACATGACTTTATGGAGTAATAAATAGAATGGCAATTTTATTATATCACTTTTCGAATATAATAAATTCAATTATTTGAAAAATGCATTCAGAAGTGAATATTGTTAAACTAGATAGTTATATTTTGAAATTTTAAATTAAATAAATACATTTTAAGTATAGTGGATATGTAAAAGTGGACGGAGGAAGTCGTATTTTTTTACGTAGTTTTCAAATATATAAATTTTATTTTAAAAATATAAAGATTATATATTCAAATCCATGGTTTATATAGAAATAATTAACTCTCGAAATACGAACTATACTACATAAATTATAAATTGAGACTTCGTATATATGATTTTAAAAATCTTTTCAAAGCAACAGATAAATAAGAATACTACACATATCATGTTGTAATTTTTCAAAATATTTTGATTAGACAAATTAGAAGGTTAGATCACAAATAATTTTTACAATTATGAGACTGAAGAGAAGAAATGTTTAGACTTTGACTTTTTCGTTATTTTTTTTTACTCAATAGAGTTCTGAATCTTTTTCATTATGTTTTGTCTTCCACTTTTATTATATAGTTTTTAATAAGATTATTAAATACTCCAATAGTTTTCAATAGTACTTTTATCCTATGCAATTTTCTATCATGATAAGATTATTAAATACTCCAATAGTTTTCAATAGTACTTGTATCTTATGAAATTTTCTATCATGATTTATGAACGATTGGTTTGAAGCGATCCTACATTTTGTAATGATGCATATTCGATAATATAAATATTGATTCTCTGTTTAAGAAAAATGTGACAAATTCTGAATATTTGTCAAGGGGGCTTGAAACATAAAAGTATAGTTCTTAGGATTTAAACTTGCAATCTTAAGGTGCATTTTGAACTCACTAAACCACTGAGTCGACGACCCTCTAGTCTTGTAACGAGGAGATTCAAAATCTATATATACACATTTAAAAACATATATCTTATATATACAATATAATTTTTTGCCGAGAGGATTCGGGTGAATACCCTGACGCCCTCCTAGATTCGAATCATTCTTACATTTTCAATCCGTTTCAAAACCATTTTGAGCTATAACATCCAATGGAGTTTCAACCCGTTTCAAAGCCATGGAGAGCTATGATATTCAACGGAGAAATAATAGATAGTAACAACATCAAATCAGTCGTTATATCTAATAAATTTAACCATCAAAACAAACAATACGATTCAATATAATAGGCCACAATCATCCAAACAAGCTGCAACTATATAATATACAACTTATATTATAACCATAACATAAAATTAAAATAGGAAGATCACAAGTTCAAATGTCTTAAAATTCTTAAACTCGGTGATGAGAATACACTCTCTGCAAAACAAAAAACATCGTAAATACAACCCTTTTCTGGTAACTGCTGAATTTTCAAATATTTCCAACTATTTTTCCTAATATCATAAATATATAATGCCGAAAAATGTGATATCGACACGATAAATACAATCTCTCCATCACAAGAATTGCAAATTTCTTTACTAGTATAATAACCCAACTCGACTTCTTGAGTAAAGCGAATGATATGTCTCCTCCATCGAGAATTTCTTAAAATCCACAAATTCTCTTCACCAAATAACTTTGAATTGTTCACGATTCCTAATTTTCCCTTCACTTCTATCAGATTGTAATCCCCAAAATTATTAGAACCAAAATTCTTCCATAATTTGATAATTCTAAACTTTTCACCTTTAACATCGAATGCAACAATAGCCTTATTAATCTTGTAATCCAACATATAGATAACTCCGTTGACACAAACTCTTCTATTAAAAGAGGGGACAAAATCAACCGTACTTTCAATCTCTCTCCATTCTTCATCTATACTTAATGTGAATACCCAATTTTTTGTGGGCCTACTTCCTCTCTTAAATTCTTGTGTCATCAATACTTTATATCTTTTTTCTTCGGGTTCATAACCTAATGAATAATTATACATTAAAGGATCAATTGTGCTTCCACATCTTCTTAGATTGGGAAGACGTATTACTTCTCTTGTACTCGGATTCCAAATTCTAGGGGTTTCCACATTATCTTTCCACATGCAAAATAAACCATTAGCATACATTACATAATCATAACGATTATTAGGGTTCCATTTATAGGTTTTTCCATCTTCGTTTCGCTCAATTGTGTAAAATCCTTCTATTTTTCGTAATAGGAATTTTGTTCCACCATCACGAGTCATAGAACGACGGTGATGAATATCTACGAATTCTGATTCCAACATAAGAGAATAAATTTTTTTCGAAACGCACCTGAATTGCACCAACGACTTGACAGGAAGCCATGAGAATATTTCGAAAATTATTTCTTCGGGTAAAATAGGATTTCTTGTATTAGGTTTCATCTCGTATGAGTAGAAGGAGGCTGAATTAGCAATAAATAAACCTAGGTCAATTAAAATACCCGTAACCAATTTGAAAAATATTTCTGAGTAACAATTAATGCTTAACTAATTTTTTTCTTAAAAAAAATGTTTCTGACTTTATTCAATAAAAGGGATATCAATTTGCATAAATAAATCCTTTTTATTTGGTAATTTAGATAATTAAGTTTATTATTTGGTACCGTTTGTCTACTCCTAGTATAAACCATATTAAAGGAAATTAAAGAATCCTTTTTATTTTCCATCTCTTATACTCCCTCTCTCCGTCCCTTTTTATTTGTTCATGTCTGACTTGACATACGCTTTAAAAAACAATAAATAGAGAGTTGATTTTACTATATCATTCCTATAAGAGTTGTGATAATGATGTATGACTCGTTTTATGGTGTCTACTCTTTGAATAACAATTCTCGGGACATTGTGTCGAAATTCTACAATTATATATTTTGACATTAAGTCAGATGAATTGAAAAAGCTCCCAACACGTAAAGAATCGGACATATGGATCATCTATAATCCTAAACGACAGCAATTTACTGTTAGCGTAAGTGATCACGAGAATGTGTTTCTTCCCATAGCTTCAATATGTTTGGATAGTTTATAGGTTAAAGCCAAGTTATTATCACTTGAAGTCGTCATTTTAAAATCTATAACCCATAAAGTTGAAATACAGAGTTACGATATCACAAAATCATTGAACCAAAACAAATAGAAACAAAATAAAAATATGAATGTGAAGAATAATACTAAAGACTACATTACCAAACTTAACTATCAAAGAATGTGAGGCAGTGGATGGGACTGCTCCTCTTTACTAAAGGCCTTAGATTCAAGCCCTGGGTATGGAAAAATCCTTGAGAACCACGAATAGGACCTCAGACTCTAATAAAAATACCGAACACTAGGTGGGAAAAAAGAAGACATTAATTTAATTTTGTCTAGGGAAACATAAGCTATCCAAACATGTTACATCTTGAGAAAACAACATAAACTCATGATAATTCAATTTATAAGATTTCGTAACAAATCTTTGTTCTTCGATATTATAAATTGAAAGATCATGATGAATACCATCCATTAATTTTGTTCTACAAAAGATAATTTCACCATTCCCCGTGCAACACAAAGGATGAGTTCGCATTACCAAATGATATTCCTCGAACATCGCAAAAAGGCTTCGTTACCAATCTCCATTCATCTTGTTCCATGATCCAGATGTCCGATTTCATATGGAACTTCTTAACGTTGTAGAAAGAAAGACAACCTTTCAACGCACATGGGAGGAGACATTGATCATTAAATAAATCCGGTGGTGGAAGTGGAAGCTCGTTTAACTCGTTTGACCTTACATCAAAATATATGATTGTACATGATTTACCAACATTAATCTCATCAAGTTTCCACAATAGAGACCAATATACACAACCTTCAATGCTAATACCTCGACTAATTATACCTCGATTCCAAAAACAAGAACTTAGTAATTCAATATTAGGGAGGCAAATGGGATTTCGTTTTACAATCCAAGAATGTGTACTCGTAGAGTAGACAACGTAAAACAATCTATATATCAATATAACCTTATAATCATCTGATAGAATCATCGTAACACAAACTACAAGCATGAGGAAGTATGTAGTCGTTCACATATGGATATGATTCGAGATTTCGGTGTTGTCTAGTTGATGGATTCCACAAAACAAAATTCATATAATTTTCTTCCTTCAATAGTAACAAACCATCAAGTGAGCATAAGACTACATAATTCTTCAAAAGAAACTCTTCTTGAGTTTCACTAATAAATTTGGGATTTTCAATGTCAATCAATTTGAATTCTCCACTAGTTCTGTTCTTTAACAAGAGCTTTCTACGGCCCAAAGCTTTGGATTGATCGCGTTGAGCTTTAACGAATGTATCTTCAGAGATTATAGCTCTCCAATAGGTAAAAACAGATTTAAAACGTAACAAAGATTTAATTGAAAGACCCATAAAGACGAAAAATAGAATATCATATGGATGAAGAGGTGTACCGTTTTCCATAGTTGTTGAGACCGAATTTTTACTAAGGATATTCAACCTATAATCAATTAATATAGAAAACGTTGAGGAATAGGACAAGGAAAATAGGATTATTTTTCTTTTTATGGAAGACAAAAACTTTGCAAATATTTATTATTTTTTCTCGATTGAATTTGGAATTATTTGGGCCAGATTCAGCTTTTGCAAATTGTAGGCCTTTTAGACCATGAAATAATATCAAAAATTTTATGAGAAAACGTCAGATTATGCTTTAATTTTTTTATAAGCTATAACGAACTTTAAACGACAGTTTAATATTTATTGGTAAGGTTGAGCACTATACAAACACCAAACCGAGTTTCTTTTTATATATTTATTTATTTATTATGTCTCGTTGGTGTTGATTGATGCACAAAATTTAAGGAATATTGAACCTTAATAAAGTTAAACAAATTGGTGGAGATATTTTTAGAAAACTACTAGGAAATATAATCATGTTAACTAACTTTTAATAAATGGTGTTAATATAATTCTTCGACAGACAACGAAGTTTAATAACGAAAGAAAGACTGTTGAAGCTTAGGGTCTAAAACAAGCTATAGATATCTATTTTCAATTGTTACTGTCATATAATTTGTAGCTCATATTCATTAGCATCATATATTCATTTCATTTTATATACAGTAAGTCAGTAACCAAACATTTACAAGTAAAATCGTCCATGTATGTTTTCTCCGCGTGATTGTAACGATGCAATCTAAGAAATGTAGCAGGGGCTCGGGGTAGGGCAACACACGAGGACTTTAAGGGAACGTTTCGTTCTAAAAGATTAACGTGTTACCAGATTCTGATCACGAGGAAGCTGAAGTGCTGAGATCTGGTGGTGGTGAGCATTTTGCTTGAACAGCCAAACTCTTCACAACGTGTCGACATGGATCTCCAAATACACCATTGGAAATGCCAATGCTGCAACTAGTTCTTCCTATACAAGCCTGTAATATAGTGAAAGTTTGATTAAGATACACACAGGTGAATCCAGAATTTGAAGCTTAAGAGTTTCCTATGCCGACCTCAGATGAAAGCTATAATAATAATTGGGTTCATCGTCAAACAATATAGATATTTGATGGATTTCTTAATACGCAAACATGGTCAGGGAAAAAACTACAGAGTTCACATGATCCGCCCCTGAAGACAATCTGCGTATTTGACAGATTAACATGATCACCTTCTGCACCAAACTCAAACAAGCCCCCATCCCACTTGATATCAAGGTTCATTTCTTTTTATTATTTTTTCTCTGCCGTACAAATATAACTCAAAGTCGATCAGTAAATATATTCCTCTAACAGAAAGGAACATTGAGATTTAACTCCCAATCAAAACAGTTAAGTTTTCATACATCGTTTAACCTGACACATCTCTTTTGTAATTGAAACATACCAATAGATCCTTTACCCTGTACATTCACTTGGCATATAGCTATCACTAATTAAGAAAAATCATTGTGTGATGATCAAAGCTTTTCGAAGGAAACCTATGCTCTTTGCAGTTCTTAATTGTAAAGGTTGACCGACTTGTCCAACTAATTATAAATCAATCATGAAATAATTTAGTATCTGCAAGGGATACGTTTATCTACTCTTGCAGTCAACATATTGTAACGAAGAGAGGTGAACATAGAACTCGATTTTAAGAAATGAAAAAAGGAAACAAATGAACATACCTGAGATACAACAGACAAGGAATTTGCAGCATGGCATTTGCCTTGTGAGAACTTTTGACAGCTGCCATTCGGACTTCCATAGCTTGCAAATTCGATAGAAGAGATTGTATGTCCTTCGTCACACTGCAAGTGCATTTCTGGTGTTTTATCCATCAGAGACAACTTTCTGTCGGACTCTGAAAGAGACCACTTATGTAGAGGTGGATAGTGCTTTTCCGATACTTGAGCACATATGGTTTCAGTAGAACGCATAGAAATGGAAATGTCAAATGGAGTTCTATCCGTTTCTTCAAAGATAACTAGTACATTATTAGATGTCTTTAGCCATGATCTAGGTATATGGTACCTGGTCCAAAAAAAAAAAAGAATCTTTATAAGCAAAAGAATGTACCAGCTTAGATCCATTTCACAGCACCTACACAGGTGTGGCCTCTTACAATCATGAGCGCCAAATTTCCGAGAATGTAAATTATAATTTCAGCAAGTAAAAGAAGTTCATACCAGGCCTGAGTAATCTCTCCACAGTTTGTCCTACATTTATCAGAGTCGTAAGCACCACGATAATCACAAGTTCTTCCACATCCATTATTTGGTGCAACCAAAGTCCAATATCTTCCTATATGGTGACCATTAACCCATGCCTGACCTTTTCCCATGCTACTAAAATCAAGAGCAACTGGATCTGTCCCGCCTGGGGCATCAAACTTTGTCTGTTCAACCAACGAGACAAACCACTTAATATCACTCTTACACCAATGAACAAAAACCAAAAATAAATGTAACATAGAAAAGCACCTGTTCCAAGAAATTTTGCAGTAGCATAAGAGTAAAGAAATGAAAGGATTGTAGAGAATTCCTAATCTACAAGCTATTAGGAACCTATTCTCGAGAAGGAATTTTTCCTTTTACCTAATAACATAACATCTTATTCTACGATCTATGAATAAGAAATAGGAGTATCTAGCTATGGAGCAATCAATAGGCAGAGAAGAAGTCAAACAGCAAATATATCTTTGCTCCCCTCTTCAATCAATGATTTCGCCTCCGTCATAGAGGAAGTAAAGGATCCATATCTGTGATACCAATTATCTATATTAAAGCTTAGTACTCACTAGATACATCTTGACTTATCCCAAAAAATGCTTAGTGGTAGTTGTTACACTTACATTTGAACCGATGTTTATTGAAAGTCCTTCTATTCTAGTTATACATTTGTATCCATGTAAAGATTGGAAGATTTTGAGAATCTTCAACGAACTACTAATTTTCTTTACAAGACAAATTATCACGTATTGCAACGAAATGGGCACCAACAGAACATAGTGGATTCAAAGAAATTCATATAGCTGGCTCCAGTTAATTTGAAGCTGAGGCATAGTCAATTGATTGATTAAAGTGAGAATGAAAGGTCCTTGACCCATTGAAAATTTTCCATTTTGTACTCCGAGTTTATCGTAACAATGAAAGAGAAAGGTCAAAAAAGTTCTCATCACTCTTACTTTGTATAGAGAAAATGAAAAATGAAAGGATATCTTAGAGAATAAAAAGTTAAATCATAAGAGATTCTTAATATAGAATGTAGCTGAAAACTTAAAATGCTATCACAGAACTTGACCAAACAATACTGAACATTTCTTCTAGGAGTCTTTCTAGTAGTATCGATGTGGTGACTTGCTTCACCCACAAATAAATGATAGCTTAAGAAGGCAATAAAGGACATAAGCACATACAATAGTCAGAGAATCAATGGTCATAGATATATAACCTGAGTGACACTAATATTAGGAAATGATATTGCCCATAATTAACAAGTTCTCTCCTATGTTAGTGACAGCTGAATCTGGTATTTGATCTTTGTCGACTTACCTTGTACCACGAAAAGACTGACGGAGTTGCACCACTGGGAAACTCAGTCCATCCTGTACTTTCAGTACTATTGACATCATATACTTTCAGGAATTCGCCTTTAAGCCCCACCTGTTGAACATATAACTAGAAGTCAGGTTTCCCATTTTCCATTGTATATGAAAAGGCATTAAACAAGTTTAGTCATCTTCAAGTTCACATTAAGATCAATTTTATTTATTCCATGTGGAAGAAATGGTACTTTTTTTGCAAGTTGATTCTGTGTGCATAGCCTGGCTTATATCAAATTTGTAAATCCACAAGCAGAGAACAGATGGATATAGAAGCCTTGTTTTTTGAAGGTTCTATTTTCTATACATAAGAGAAGTAATTGCAGATTCACAATCTATTTGAACATGAAAGAAACCTGATATTCACTGAGAAAAGATGCATATCCAAAAGCGTTTGGACAGAAACTAATTAGGACTTTTTCCACATATTATCCCCAATTCTATCATCAATTTGCTCAGCACCATTAACACTGTTCATATACCACTAATGAGTGAAAAGTAAACCAGCTTGTCTTTCCAGTCTAGTCTGTCTAGAGTAGTTTCTCAGGTTTTTTGTTTTCTTTTTGACAAGGTAACTAACAGTCTATAAATCATCAACACAAAGTGTTGGAAGCCAAAATGGAGTGTTTACATCAGTGGATTCAAACCCAAAAAAAAAAAAAAGACTAGAGAGGAACCACCTAAGCCCTATATCATCTTATAAGGACCCTAGGATGTCTATAACAGAAATTGGATCATCTATACTCTGATTTGCACCAATAAATCTACCTTTACTCATTACAAACTGCAAGTTACCTGAGTGATTAACTATCAGCACCAAAGAAAATGAGAAGTTTGATCCTTTTATCACATGTGACCATCAAGGTTCATTTAAGGTGAAGAAAATGAGGTACCTGGTAGGTCCATAAAGATGTTGTGAGATTGATATCCCCGCTTTTGCATCCTGTAAGCTTTATCTGACCTTTAAAACCTCCCCCATCCTTTTCTAAGAAGGCACCATAATTCTGAAAATGTGGCAAAAATGTCCTTTTCAGCTTTTGAAGTCAGCAAGAGATGAAGTTTGAGAGCCTTTTATGAGTCATATTAAACATTTGAAAAACCATAAAGTGAAATGGAAATTAGCCTGTAAACATGCATCATAACCGCTTATTCAAGTAAGGAAATAAATAAGAAAGAGAAATTAAGGTTAGGGATTCAAATATGGAGTTTGAACTATGGGAGATTTATGTTGTCTTTCCCCAATTCTGATGAGAGTAAGATATGATAGAACTTCAGGTTTCACCAAAAAATTAATATCACTACTTTCAAGTTTAAAATAAGATAATACTTCAGGTTTCACCAAAAAATTAATATCACTTCTTTCAAGTTTAAGATAAGATAATACTTCAGATATAACATGATTCAAATCTGTCATCAGAGTAATTCTACTTCTAAACTATCTTTACCTGCAATCCCACCGTCTCAGATAATAGCAGTATGTCGTTGTATCCCTGAACCAGCTTAACAGGTTGAACCACCTTGATCCATTTGCCTTTCACACTACCTTCACTTACAACAGACACAACATAGGGTAAAAAGGGTGACGAATCAGAGACATAAGGAGATAAAGGAAAATAAAAGACTACGCCTAGCATGGCCAAATGTTGGGACAGACCCTCTCAAAGCTAACTTGCACTATAAACACAAGAAAAATAGTGATATTTTATATTTGTATTTGACACAGTCTACAGCAATCCATCAGACCATTATGCTCAGAGATGGAAACCAACATAAATTGAAACATATTTCTACGACAGTCCGTCAGACTGTCCCCATGCTCAGAGATGGAAATTAACATTAATTTGAAAATCATATTCATGCACTGTTACCTTTATCAAAAAAAATAATCATATTCATGCAGACCAAGAAAAGTTCAATGTCTGAAGTACACTTTGATAGTACCAGGAGAATTGGATAATGCTATAGCACAAAGAAAAGAGATGCATAATAATATAGCACAAAAGAAACCTAACCAAATACCTGCAAGCTGCCCATTAACAAAAATGCGAACAAAATCACGCATGCTATCAATATCAATTGTTGGACTAACATCATTTTCCTCCCAAAATGAGATGTCATCATCAGAGATATATATCCTGCATTCACCAGAGATAGCAGAGTAACTCATCACTATTTCAGTTTGCAACCAATGATAAATGTCATGAATCTATTTGTAACCAAATCTTCCCGAGTTTTTGTATAGGTGTTGTGTGGCTATTCACTTGTTGAAGGATAAGAAAACATGAGTCAAAGAGAAAGGGAGACAACAGAACATTGAGAGAATGACGTTATTGCATGGACAATCATCAATATTGTCGCCAACCAAACAATTAATCTGAAAAGCCAAAAAGTACCAAAAGATCTGCAGATGCTCATCCAAGGAGGCTTGATATTGTTAATGCCTAACTACTTACAAACACACTCAGAACCAAATGCAAGGATAACAACACTTGGGCATTAGAAATATTATGCTTCTTCTATCCTAAAATCTCAAAGAAGTTCATATTGCCTTAGTTGAAATTCCAATATTCCTTTTAGTCCTACAATTTGAAATCCTCAGACCACAGGTTAAGTATCACATCTCTCCAGTGATTCAGAAGCCAAAGTACATTAGTACAGGGGTTAAAAGGGGAAAAAACACAGACAAACATACAAAGACAGGCACACACAGTGGCAATACAGGGAAAGAGAACAGTTTGGTTAAACCAGAAGTATCCTGCCTGTAGCTTTTTAAGTTAGTCTTACGTCTAATGTTAAGTTAGCAAAGAGCAGACAGAGTGGCCATGTAAGTGTACCCATTTTCATCAAAAATGTTGTCGCGTACAATACTCTGTAGTATATGAACATCAAACTCGTTAATTTATGAAGAGAGCGACCCACTGGCCATCTTATGTCGAAACATTTAACACTGATTGTCACAATCACTTTTTACAAGATTTTGGCTTCTGAGGATATCTTCTCATGTTCAAAGTCGCTTTAAATTCCAGTACAGATGCCATCTAAGAATGTGGTATAAATGGTGCGGTTTTAAAGCTTTATATGGAATTGGACAAATCCCATTATCAAGTAGCTCCAAATTAAGGTAGTAATCACTGTTTAGTCTGACCTAACCTCAGTTACAAGTTTGAAATACCTGGTCAGATACCACAGGTAATCAGACTGGTCTTTTGTCACATTCAGATGCTCCAGTATTCCTTTAGAAGTGAAATTCTTGTCACCCCACACACCAAGTGGCTCTTTCAATGTCATCCAAGATTGTGAAATACTTTCGAGCTTGCTTTTAGTGATTACTTGTGGAAACAAAGAATTTTTCCCAACTGAAACAGAATCAGAGCCCACTGTTTTGATTGAAGTTTGTGCCCCCACCTATTTAAGGAATGCAAAGAGAAAAGAAATTAAACACATTATTAAAATTAATCACAGAGTACTACTTAGTTTTAGAAGCATTCTGGCGATGACGTCAGAATCTAACTAAAGTTTAACTTCAGTAACCAGGATATGTTTCTCTTTCAAACAACATGTGCAAGTAAGTGAACACCTAAACTGTAGTTAAATTTACAACGCATCGCCAGATCTTATGGTGACAAATCATAATTTCGGATGAACTATTTGCCAAAAAGGTCATAAACATTTGATTCAACCATTTTTTTTCAGAAGCTATAGGAGACAACTTGAGTTGCAATGAAAAATCAATCTTTGTAATCTACCGACTACCATCATCTACACAGAAATGGCAATAACTGCAGCCTTAGTTTGTGGAAACCACACATATGATAGCATTATCAATATAATATAACAAGCTTGGAACAAAGGAAAATAATGACACGAGTACACATGCAAGCATTGACAGCAATCTTTTGAACTTTAAACTTATACTCTTTCAACTGTGGGAACATCAACAAACCTTAGCTGTGTTGAAAGCTGTGTTTCTGCAATCTGGCAGAATACTCACTGACCATGGAGGTAAAGTATACTCTTGATCGTAAAATTTCACTGTTGCTGATTCATGTTCATCAATATTTGCAATAAATGCTGCACATATGCCTTCATTCAAGGAAATATATTGGCCAATGTTGTGGGATGTTCCACGATAGACATGTGCCTGAAGTAACATGACAAACATCAAATACCAAGTGATGAAATGGTAAAGCAGAGAAGGGATCACAAATATGATGATTTACAAGAACAATTTAAGGTAAGCAGGAGAGAGTAATATTATCCTAATAGCGCAGTGATTCATGCTTGCATAAAATAACAAAGTCCATCCTTTATTCCTTTCTGCCTTTCCTTTATTTTTCAGATAAAGTCCTTTCAGCCTTCCTTAACTTTCACAATCATATTAAGTACCGAGTAGGATTGCCAAGTGTTGCCAACTGTCCACTCTAACAACATCACAAGTAGCAAAAGATGCAAAGTCTGATTCGTAATTCACAAACTTCCCCCAGCAGAAGGCTTAGTCATTTGGAAGAAAAGAAAAAGAATAACTCTATAAATTAGATTTGGTAGGTCATTTGTCCGCGGTAATTAATTTCCTAATCTGAAAGAAAAGACTTTTTTCCTCAACTAACAAATCAAATCAACTCAACTAGATTGATCCATTGACCATATAAATTTCCTTGATTTGAATGCGAGATTTTCCTCCTATTTTCCAGCTATATATGGTGTTGTAAATAGCTCGCAATATTCTCTTTTTAAGAGAAAGGTAACTTTATTTTCACAAAACAGGCTCATCATCCCAAAAATGATGAGACTGATCAGCTACAAACCCCTTCTGGGAAATGCAAAAAGCATAAACACTAAGTCATGGTTCTTTAAGTTTTCCTATAAAATCCACAAAAAAATTATATTCCCCACCATTTCCTGTTTACACCAAAAATAGCTCACAATATTCTTATCTGCTCTTCTTCACAAGAATGATAAATGTAGGTGCCAATTTTTTTATGCAGCAAGTAATCTGTAAACGTAGGTGATATATTGTTCGTCCTGTTAGCAACAAATGACTGCAACCTCCTCAAAAAGCAAGAATAACAGTAACTATGTTCTATCAAAGACATTATTAAGTGAAGCATCATAATAATAACTGATGGAATTTTGGAATTATGAGATATCTCAAGGCATTTTGTAGCTGGTCCAGAACAAAGTAAAAACATGATGTGCCTTCGATAATTCACAAAAAGTAATAAGTACCTCTGCAAAGGTAGTCTGGCTAAAACACATTCATCACAATTTATTGAACAACTGACATTTTATTTTACATTTAATAACATGTGGACTTACAGCAATACCAGGGTTAACTCAAGCCTATAACTGACCTCCTGGTTTGGTCCCAGTTTAATATACTGAGGTGAATCAGCAGCAACAAGAGCAGGTTCACAAAGCTTTATAGCAGCATGCAGATCCTTCAAATGGCCCCATTTAGGTTGACGTAGTAGTCCTATACATTATAGTAACCGTGAGAACAAGAGAGAAAACATTGATTGTTTGATGATTACAAGACACTTATTTATAGACATAAGTGGGACAATATCTCTTTAAAGGACTTGACACTTGTAATATTTTAACCGTACGGATGATACTAAAACTAACACTTCAATATTCCATCAGTGACTGCTTAACATAGACCTTTTTCATAAGGTGAAATAATTATCGAAGTAGTTATTGCGGTCTATTTAATGAATACTTATGAAAAAAAGAGGTTAATATCAATGTACACCTGACTATCAAATTTTATCTTGACAGTAATGTTTTTATAGAAGAGTACATAGAATTGAAAAGTTACCATATTCATCAAGTGGAGCATCATAATCATAGCTAGTGATTTGAGTTGGGCCACCAGCAGTCCGGCCAAAATTTGTCCCACCAAAATACTGGTATTACAAGATGAAATAGCCGGTCAGCAAGGAAACTATTTTCTGCCTGGAAAGGAAGAGGAAAGTGCCAGAAATCCAAGTTTCCAGCCTCTCTTTTTTGCGTCGAATTACTCTGGTAGTGGTAACACAGTTTCCGGCAAGAAACTATGAGTCTTGCAAAAGTATGGGGAAGTTGAAAGGAAATGGTTTCTTCTTATTTGAACTATCATTAGACTAGAAAGGTTGGTCTCTACTTATTTAAACTATCATTTTACCATCAAACAAACGCGTGGAAGAAAAATGATCATTTCTTCTTTTACCCAGTAGCAATGAGTAACTTCAAGCCTCTCTAGTTTGCATAAACTGGTAATCAATACTTAACCACACATAAAATGGTTGTTTAAACTCTTCAACAAACAAATACTGGATATAGAACGAGTCTATTAATCAAGAAAAGAGATGATCATGTGGAACTGGGTAATCTTGACTATCGGTTGACAAGAAGACTTCTAAAATAACTACAAGTAAGGTCAGCTGGAATAGCAGACAGTTAAATATATAAGGTACATGCCTTATCTGTACGAGACTGAAAAATAAAATTTAAAGAGCATCAGAGGTATCTAATACCATATAATAGTTCTGTAAGCTGCCCCCACGCTGAAAGAAACGAGCAATTGCAAATGCAATATCCTCGGAAGGTCTATACGGGAGTCTTTCACCCCAATCTGCAAACCTGCAGTAAAGAAAAGAAATAGGATTGTCTCTTTTTCCTTTTTCTGTATGTTATTGACTCCTCAACTTAATCCAAAATGTAGCTAAGAGTTCCTGCATTCCTTTTTGAGTTGTATACATCAGAGGGAGGCATAAAAAAATAAAGAAAAGCATAGTGAAGGGATATGAGCTCAAGTATACCACGTTTTCCTGGTTCATAGTTCTTGAGTTAGATTTCAGTATGCAATGTCCATCAAGCTTTACACCCTCACTGAAGAACTAATAATACTAACTTAACTAAATAATCAACTGACCTAACTTTTCCCTGAGGAATGGATTTCAACACATAGCTAGAAACATAACAAATCGAGTGTTGATACTTCATACAGTACTGAATTTATTGTTCTAAACTTGTTCATTTCATATGAAGTTCTAAATCCCATTCTAGCTTTCCTAACACTTTTTCCTTGATATTATTCTCCTTCGGTTAAGAAGTGATGTTCATATATTTACACTAGCTTCAGGACTTAAAATATTATATATGAGAGAGATAAAATGAAGCCCTAACATATGAGAGGGAACACTCACAGGGACAAAATTGCCTCTCATGTAGATTTTCCATTATTCTAAGCTTTCCTAACAGAGGATATGTGGAAGAATAGAAAGTCAAGTACAAAGATCAGATTCTGCCGAGAATCTGACCTTTGTACAATTTAGTAGAAACTTTGTGAGAAAAATCAAGATTTTCTTTATTTCTAGCAGTGGCTGTCCTTCTCTGTAGATATGGTTTAAATGTTGATGAATACAATGTTACCATTTTCAAAGAATAAACAAAAAAGGGTCAGATTCTGCCAAGAAAAACTTTTTCTAAAAAGGTACTTTATGCAAGTCAAGATATGTTGCTCTTTAGTTCATGAGTTATAGAGAAGTCAATTCACATGTTAGAGATAGTACAATCATAACACTACAAGAACCTAAGGTTTCCTGGAATCATGCATATAGTGGTTCAGAATTCAAAGACATGACCAAGAAAGATCTAACAAACAAGAAACAATTACCATACCATCCATCCCAATTCTCGGTCCAAATTTTTGGTTTCTTGTCGGAATTCGGCGTGAACCCATCACAATAGTATGCATTGCAAGTATCTATCTGTTAAAAATAAAATTCTTTAACATAACAAGATAAAGAAAAGATAGAATACCCTGGCCCTAAAAAGGAGGACTCATAATAACACGAGAGAAATAATTAAGAGAGAACTCACTGCTGCTTTCGAATTATAAATTTAATCCGAAAAAAAGTTTAAGAAACCAGGGCTTGTTCATCTCAGATCGTTTGCCAGAATTCATGTGTTCGGTTAACTTGAAAATTCAATTGACTGCAGTAGTTCTATATTATAAAGAGTTAAATTTGTTTAAATTTTTAAGTAAGGTTCAAATTGATCAGTTTCTGCACCGGCTTATCTTTTACAAAAGAAACTCAAGAAATATGTGCATATTCTTATAAAACTACTAAAAAACACTAGTTTTTATGCAACTCATTCAATGAAACAAATTGCTTAAAACATATCATCTAATGAATATTTTTTATCAAAACTATAAGAGATTAAAGAGCCGAGGGTCTATCGCAAACAACCTCTCTACCCAACAAAGGTAGGGGTAAGGTCTGGGTACATCCTTCCTTCCCCAAACTCCACTTGTGGGCTAAGTTGCTCGGACTCTCCAAAATATTGCTGCACCGGTGTCAGATCCTTCAAAAATACACTTTTTTTGGAAGATCCGAGCAACATAGCTTGTGGGAATATACTGGGGTAGTTGTTGTTGTAATATTAGACTAAATAGACCAACTAGCTACAACTAGAGAAATTCAGGGAATCAAGTGCATTACGATGTATTCTGGAGCATCAGTTTGCCTGCACATGACCCATGGAACACCAGCACCAAGACCAACAGCCATTTCAGCAGCCCATTTCATATATATCTTCCCCTTGGGACCGAATGAGCTTTCAATATTTCCATATTCATTTTCAATCTGACAAAAGTTTAGCATCAGACAAAGACACAACTCGAGTTTAAACCTAGATGCAGAAGCATGCAAGGACATAGGCAAAGGGAAAGGGAAGGAAATAGATGAAAGTGCCAAATTTATCAGCGTCTGCATATAATGTCTCTAAAACTGGACATCCATTAATCATTTCAAGAGGAAATTACTCAGATTCAGTTGTAAGGTGCATTATTCATGTCAATTATTTCAAGCAGTCTTGACAGAAAAAATTCCTACTTGTCTAACTAATAAAGTGCAGTTATCAGACTTACAGTAATACTGAAAGTCCAATTAGTGATTCAGGATAAGAAATTTCATAACCTGCAGCAAAATGATAGGACCACCTTGCCACGAAAAGAGCGACTCAGATATCATAAGATCAACTATCTTTTTAACATAGCGCTCCATCTCCTCCTGGGAAAAGTGTTTCAGTTTGTCAAATTTCAATCTTCCAGCAACCAATTAATGCTCTTAAACTACCACAAGTGCAATTTAACCAACAAAGCATTGGGAAGTCAACTTATTTTTTGCTGATTCAATCAGTCAGCCAACTACGCCACAATTCCAAATGAATATTAGCTAAACAGAAACAAAATTACTATAAACAAGGAATGCCTGCCATAAAATGCATGGTATAGATGCTTTATTTGAGAACCAAAGAACAACAACTACAAGAATCTAATCTTCCAATAGAGAAACAGGTTGACAAAATTTGCCAAGCTATTTGCTCCAGCGAAAAAATCTTGAGGGGGTGAGGAACAAAAGGACAGAACTAATCTTGAAATGCATGTGTGAGCACAATAAACGAAAGGCAGAGGCTTATTGTTGGACAATAACATAGTGCTTACAAAGCACTTAATAGAAACATGTTGTCATTTGGTTTTCCTCCCACTTTATTGACCACTAGGACATACCCTGAGTGTTATGCCTAACAATGTATCTAATATCTCTATAAGGTTAATTGAATTTTGAATTGACAATATGACAAGTAATTGGTCTAGTCTCATTGAATCAATATGGAACCTATAATATGTGCAGCAGCCATGGAGGCCACAAATCAGGTCCAACAAAAAATAGACATGGCCAAACAAACAAGTTATCTTCAAAATTTAGAAGGTCACACTCCAAGACACCTCAAAAAGGCCTCATACAATTCCACAGAAAGATTACTGTTCCCTGCTATAATATAATACCTTGAATGGTGCATTATCTGTTCGAAATTCTATTCCAGGTATATCACGAAGCCATATGGGGAATCCCCTGCAATACAGGCAGTAAATCATCAAGTGAGATCAATAGAGAAGCTCTCAGTGGTGACACATATGTGTTAACGCCCTTCTGCTATATTCTGTTGTTGATATCTCTATTTTTACTTATTTTTTTCAATATTTCTCAGTGCTAACTTGTCAACTACTGAATTACTACAGAGTCTCATTCTCGATACCACCCTTCTCTGTTGTTGCTAATCACCTTGTGAGAGTGAAAGTAATGCATTTCCAAAAGTAGTTAACCTTTTGCTTTATTGAAAAAATAGACTAGATCTTGAAGCATGACAACACATCTTACATGAACTAATGATAAAGTTAAAACTGAGCAGGGAAATATTGGAAACAGAACGTAACCCGAAGTTCCATTCTGCACAGGCATAAGGACCTATTCGAATAAAGAGGAACAATCCATGAGATCCAACTAGCTTTGCAAACTTGACAATATCATATCTTCCTTTAAAATTGTACTGAAAAGAGAAGCATCAAAAGAGAGAAGCAGTTCAGAAAAGGTAAAGGTTACAGAAATTAAATAGTAGGAAATATAAAAAAAGTCAATTGAAGAACAAAACGACTCGTTTAAATATTATAACTCCGCAAGAATATAGATCGCATTACCTACAGTGCAACAAACACCAAAATGCAGGTTTTTAAGAAGCGAATACCTGTCCCCTGGTTGGCTCATGACCATTCCAAAATGTATAAGTCTCAATGACATCTGCACCACCTTCTTTGCTCCTAGCTATCAATTTAGGCCACATCTGGCACATGTGATATGTACAAGGTTTATAAAAACTAAGAATAATTTGTAACATGAGGGTGTAGTGGAAGGTCATACACTATGTTCATCCAGAGAACATGAGCAAAACCAGATAGATAAGTTACGTAAGCATAACATCGCTATTTGATTTTGAATTTCAGAGATTTATGGCACATCAAATTAGCTGTTAGATTCTTTAAATTGCATGAAAGAACTGTTCCAAGAAATGCAATAACACACAAGATGACATCTTTGTTTAATGTCCATTGAGATATTAAAATGATTTTCTTTTCAGTGAAGGATGTGAAGTTCAGATATAATTCACTGATTGAAAACTGAAAAACAACAATTTTCAGAATTGTTGCTTTTCACAAATTCACAAATTAATGTTTCCCTTGAAACTGCTCCACAGCCAAACATTGTAACAAAACCATGTTCTTTATCTTCTTTTATTTTTGCTACTTAATTCACCGTTAATCCAGAACAATCCACAAAGCAGCAACCTTTACTTGATCCTTTATCCCAATTCCGTGGAATTCTAATTCGTCGCTCTTATACAATATAATCCCTCCAAAAAAAAAAGAAATCTTTTTAGACTGTTCCAAAATCATTGCCATCATTCTCCATTTGGAAATCATTTACAATTTAACATAAATAAACACTCTTATAGGAATTACTACATACTCATCCATCCACTTTTACTTTGTCATGGAGCTCAACTAAATTAGATTAATTCAACATTTTAAATTTTAAATTTAGATGTTCGTATACTATAAGTTGCAATCATTCTCGTATTAAAACGATGAAAAAATACATTTTAAAATATTGATCAAAGTTCACGTTGACTCTCGAAACTGACAATTGTACAGATGGAGTATTTAGCTTATGCATCATAAGAGCAGTAAATTAACAGGAAAAAAAAATAACTTTAACGAATCACATAGACTGAAATTAGCAAAATTGAAAGTTTCACTAACCTCAGGAGTGGCGCGAGGATAGTGAATGCCGGCGGAGATAAGCATACGGCGTTTACCGCCGATGATAAGAGCACGGTTATCGTAGGTGACATTGAACGGCTTGAAGTACTCGCCGGCGACGATCGCGAAGTGGATAGTTAACGCCGTTAGTATTAACGGAAAACTCAGA
Source organism: Solanum tuberosum (assembly GCF_000226075.1). Classification (NCBI taxonomy): domain Eukaryota; kingdom Viridiplantae; phylum Streptophyta; class Magnoliopsida; order Solanales; family Solanaceae; genus Solanum; species Solanum tuberosum. The sequence goes on along the minus strand of NW_006239260.1, from coordinate 475,250 downwards.
GTTTTTCTTCTGCTCATAGCTACTGCCATTTTATCTCAGATGAAAATGGATAAAGTAAAAAAAAAATGTATATATATAGTGTAGGGCCAGGGAAGTGGTTGCGTACGGTGAGGGTGCAACGTTACTGCCATGGTATTTTGTAAGTATGTATCATATATATATTATTTTATTACTCTTATTTAGAAATGGGAGTTTGGAGGACCAACATGGCACTAAAGAGTTGGACTAAAAGCTATAGAAATTGTACATTGAGGCCCACCAAAAAGATGAACTAAAGTAACTTCATCTACTTCTACTTTTTCTACACATATTTTTCTTTAATAAAATAATTATTGCCTCCATTTTTATTTTTATTTTTGACATTTAATTTTAATTTTAAAAGATTGGAAATTTTATGTTAAAAATTTAAATAATAGAAAAAATGATTTATTTAACTTTTATCATCATCAATACTACTAATTTATTTGACGTTTTTTCTTAATCTTCATCTCATCATTAATGTTATTTATATAATTTTCTTAAATCACTTATTTTTTCTTTTTTAAATCTTTTATATTTTATTTTACTCTTATCTTTCTTATTTAGAAATGAGAGTTTGGAGGACCAACATTGCACTAAAGAGTTGGACTAAAAGCTATAGAAATTGTACATTGAGGCCCACCAAAAAGATGAACTAAAGTAACTTCATCTACTTCTACTTTTTCTACACATATTTTTCTTTAATAAAATAATTATTGCCTCCATTTTTATTTT
>NW_006239260.1:473622-474332 GCF_000226075.1 Solanum tuberosum | reverse complement strand
TTAAGGAATCATTATTTTTAAATTTTTGGATCATTTCTTCTTCTAAAAGTTTCTATCCATATGTAACAATAAAGTTAAAATAGAAAATGTAGTGACACCATTCTTAGTAATAGATACTTATTTATTTTTATCAATTTTTTCTGACAATTTTGGTTATATTTTTCTTTAAAATAATTATTGCCTCGATTTTTATTTTTATTTTTAACATTTTTTTTTATTTTAAAAGATTGGAAATTTTATGTTAAAAAATTAGATAATAGAAAAAATGATTTATTTAACTTTTATCATCATCAATACTACTAATTTATTTGACGTTTTTTCTTAATCTTCATCTCATCATTAATGTTATTTATATAATTTTCTTAAATCACTTATTTTTTCTTTTTTAACTCTTTTATATATATAAAAGTTGGATATGTAAATGATGATGTCACATTTCTTAGAAGCTAAGATTACTATTTATTTAATTTCTCCAATTTTTTAAAAAAAATTGAAGATATCATACGCAAATTTATGCTCAAACTTAAACTATTTGATTCTCGAGAAATAAAAAGTCTCACATAAAATGGGACAGACGAAGGATAACTCTCAATTAAATTTATTTCACTTTTTATTTTCCATTTTTAACATAATTTTTCAAGTTGGATTTCTAGGAATTCTATAGTAGACCCATTTAAATTTTGCTTTTTTGTTTTAAATTAGAGAACTTG
>NW_006239260.1:470564-470744 GCF_000226075.1 Solanum tuberosum | reverse complement strand
TCGAGGCAATAATTATTTTAAAGAAAAATATAACCAAAATTGTCAAAAAAAATTGATAAAAATAAATAACTATCTATTAGTAAGAATGGTACTACATTTTCTATTTTAACTTCATTGTTACGTATGGATAGAAACTTTTAGAAGAAGAAATGATCCAAAAATTTAAAAATAATGATTCCT